>NC_140248.1:16944089-17099089 GCF_949987555.1 Borostomias antarcticus
TATTTGTCCCCAAATGTGTCACGTGACTTGCAATACAGAGCTTGGCCATTGCACTGAAATTGCTTTCCAGCTCAGGGGTCTTATTTACCTGTATAAGGGTTGCATGCGCACAAATCAGCCCCTGAAAAATGCTTCCCGCCAAAGCTGTGATCTATAAAAAACAAACTTCACGGGAGAACGTCACACCCGTGCAGCAGCTCTGACCCATGCGTGCGCACATTTCTGAGAGAAATGACAAACTGCGACTGCCATGGCAGAAGGAAACTCGAGAAACGCTTTGAAATTGATACCAACCTTGTGTTATATAATCAACATCACCTTTTCCGCATTGAGCTCCCATATTATGACGAGACGTGTGTAAGGGTTTGTCAGCATTCCTGACAGATGGAGACAGAGAGTTCATTGTTTTGAGAAGTTTGATTGTGCTAGTGGCTAAATATTATGAATTAATTCATTTTTACGAATACGCCAAGTGTCTGTCCATGTCCCGCATGTTGTCACTGCTGATTTTACTAATGTCACCATGATCAAGAAGTGGCCTACAATTTTTAAACCTGCTCACTCTCCACACCACAGATAATGGGCAAACATGATTTAGGATAATCCAAATGGAGATATCAGTTTTTGCAAAAGAACCACTCAAATTGCTTATACAGTTTAATCGGGAATCATACTGTATTTAATTTGATCTGTAGGCCTACAATGCAAAAATAAGTTTGTGTAACGATAGGACGAACAACTCAGTAGCCTACTTGCTATGACATTCTCATGAATCATAAGGTGAACAGTAGGACAAATTGTGTTTAAACGGGTGCTGTTTTCAGCTCCTCAGTCTCACATGCCACAGTTTCATAATATGATATTCTAATCACAGTGCCTTAAACAGGGATTGAACTTCGACTACGAGACCATCTTGCCACTCAGCCACCACGCCAGTCTTCCATCAGCCTCCACTACAAGGACTTTTATTTCACAATAGGAATCACGTCGTTGTCGTAATTCAGTCATCACTTATGAATGGATGATTGTGGCGGTATTCTGAAGCCCACTCTATGTAGCTCCTGAATCTTCTGGAGATCCACAATCATTACCTGAGAATTTGCTTTTCAAATTTCTTTCCACAACTCAACTGTACATGGACACATCAACACACGACATCCATCATGGGTGGGGGACGACAGGTTCACAGTGTACTTGTTTGTCCCAAATTATTCCCTCATTACAGGCCTTTTTACATCAGCACTTAAAAAACTGCCCTGGTAAAACCCATTCTAAAGAAAAACAACTTAGACTCCTCAGTCCTCAGTAATTTTAGACCAATCTCCAACCTCCCCCTTTTAACATTAGTTACCATAGCTATGCTGATGACACCCAGCTCTACATTTCTGTGACACCTGTCAACTACAGCTCAATTGACCATTTGACAGAATGTATTGCTGACATAAATGTGTATCACAGAATTTCCTCCAGTTAAACCAGGACAAAACTGAGATATTGATCATTGGTGAAAAAGGCGAGAGAGACTATCGGTGCACTTAAAAACACTGTCACTGAATACAAAAAAAGTGGGCATAGGTCCCACCCCTACATATTCCAGAGGGAAGCAAAAAAAACAGTTTCTACCAGGGGCCAGAAAAGTGAGCTGTAAAAATTCTTCCCTGACCTCTCTCAAGGAGACGATTGAGCAAGCTCCTGAAAAATGTTTGTCTATTGGCTAAAAACATTTACAGAGCAATAAACTAAATACGTCATAGGAGAGACATGACTATCAGTAGAGTATACAAATAGTTACCGATATGTTGCCTACATGGTAGGCCATTATGTGTTAGCTATCCCTGTCTCTAATATGATATTTAAGTTAATCATACTGTATGACAAAGCACAGTAAGCACTTAGACGTCCATCTAGATTTAATTCATTTATTGTCCTTTGCAGGACTTTGCCACGTCTGATACATTGCCTCACATGAAACACAAACAGATACAGTATACACAGATTTACATGGAAACTGTCTGTTGACTTTGTTGACACTGCATTGTGTTTGTTCCAACAATAAAATGATGTTGGGACAACCCTACACAATATGATGTAGTCCTGACTCAAGGAGACAACATGGGTGTAGAGGTCCTTTCACAGTATCAAAGGTGTATTGCAGTCTGAAGAATTACAGTAAATGTATATTACATTACAGTCATTTACAGTAGCTGACGCTTTTAACCAAAGCGACTTATGATAATTGCATTTAACATACAGTAGGAAAAGCCAATGTACCACTACTTGCCAGAACTCACAAGTGCATCTCCTTTCTAAAGCAAGTGACTAAGAGCATAATCTAGTGCTGAAGGCAAAGTGCAAGATCTAAATGTCAGTCTAGATTAGATTATTGTCCTTTGCAGGAAATTTGTAACCATGTCTGATACATTGCCTCACAAGAAACACAAACAAAAACAGTATCGGCTACACAGATTTATATTTATACACTTATTGTATCACCATACCCTCATACCATACATACAATATACATCCCATCACCAGCCCCCTTTCAAGCACACATGCATATACAGGTGCATCCCCAAAAGATTAGAATATTGTGAAAAAGTTAATTCTTTTTTTTTATTATTAATTATTTTTCTGCAAGTTAATTAAAAAATTGAAACTTTCATGTATTCTAGATCTATTACACAAAGTGAAATATTTCAAGCCTTTTTGTTTTAATCTTTATGATCGTACAGTATGCTCAGTATGTTCATTTATACACTCAGTACTTGGTACTTGAATTAAATTACGGAGAATAATGAACTTTCAACAATATTAAAATTTTCTGAGATGCACCTGTACACAACAACACAACGACATCCGTTTATCGGGGTGTTTTGTTTAGTGATGCTATTGCCGAGGGGATAAAGCTCCTGCTGAAGTGTGCCCGTTTCAAGGCCTGGGGTGTGTATCTACGGCCTGATGGAAGCAGTCTGAAGAGTGGTTTGAGAGGGTGTTTGGGGTCATGTGCAATGGTGCTTGCTCTGCGTGCAGTGGCTATGTTGTTGAGGTCTGAGAGGTTGGGGTTTTCCACCTAACATGCTACACAACTGTCACGGTTTGGGACACCTTTCTCCACCCACACAGGATTTTAGATCTCTCCGATACCAATCCCCCCACACAGAAAACCAAGACAGAAATTTTCTGAAAAGCAAAACTTTATTGGGCCCACATGAATTCATAAAAACAGACTTGCTCTTTCCCTATCCCCCTTTCGCAATATTGCCTGATTTGGCTCCTACCCACAGAGTCTCACTGGGTCGGTCACTTCTTCCGTTAAAGAAAATAAACGTAACTAAACTGTCCTTCATGGGACGAGATGTCTCCTACCCAGACTGTCTCTCCAGTCCCAACACTGAAACTCATCCCCCTGCTGAGTTAGCAATAACCTACCTTTGGCGTAGCCACACAGCCCAACTCCAATTCTACACCAGCGCACAATAAAGAATGCACCACCCCTTAAGCTTTCTGACTCCATGACACAACCAGTTGCTCACACACTGACAATGGACCCGCTAACACAACCTACTGCATTCCTGCTACCCCTTAAGTAAACTCTGCTAGTCCCGCTGCGTCAATCGTGGCCTTGCTCACGCACCAACAACCCAGATAGTCTGTGCAGGAGAGAGGAGATGATGCCCAGCTGTCTGGCCCTTGTTACTTAAACACATATAAAGATTCTTACATGCTGAAATGTGACTGGCCTTGCTAGTTACTACTTATCCTAGGTAACCTATAATGATAAGTAGCCACAAAATATCTCTACCAAATACTGTATCACTCAGATCCCACTCCAAGTACATTTTGCTTTCTACATAAAAAAAACTATGCTTGGTGTCTTGTTGTGGAAAACTTAAGTTTATAGGAATACCAAGCAAATAAACACACCGTCCTCAGGATTGAAGTTGAAGATTTAATTCGTTCGAGCTCGAAGGATGAATTCAGATACTGAGAAACAAGGCAAAGTAGCTCAGTAAAGAATGCACAAATTAACTTGGTCACACGCTCCCTTAAGTACTCAGTAAGGTCTCTGTCCCTTGACGCAGGAGAATACGATACCAAGATGAATTTATGATACTTTGGGAGTCCATTCGAATTAAGGCAGACTTTGTGGCTCCTGGTCAGTGGCAAAAGGGGTCACGGCCATAAAAACCATCTCAGTACCTTTCCACATTATCTAGGACAAGCCTAAAGATTAGGTGCCTACAAGTAAGTGGCAGGAGGAAAGCCATTCCCAGCCTAAAGAATACATGCATACTATTACAGACTATATTGTAATAATAAATTCCATTACAGTCTCAGTAAAAGTATAGTTTATTCAATTCAGGAGGTCGTCTACTTTATAAATCAACGCTTGAGGTGTTTAGTAGCTCTTTTCGTGCTTGTTTTCAAAATTCATAGTGCACAGGGAGTGTTCCCAGTTGCCTGAATTTGTTTTTTGCGCCACTAGATGGAGACATTTGTACAGGTGAGTCAATATTCCAGTATAAAAGCTCTCGAGTCAACAGGATGATATGCGCAGGCGAATGAAACACAATATTCATGACATATACAGTATGTGTCATATTACACTAAACCTTTTGGGTAAAGGTGTGAGTGGTTGGACATATCACTTTTGCAGGAACCCTCTGACATTTGTCCAAACTATGTACTGTAGCTCTTTGAAACTTCCTTAAAACTCTTGGGACCCCTAATGATCACTCCCAGCCTCAGTCCCCACACCATGCATCAGAGTATCACAGCCCTCTAAGCAACCAGAGAGCCTGTGAGTTCTAATGCTCCTAATGTCTCTTCACAAAAACTCTTAGGGGAGATGAGAGATGAGTGTATTATTAACAAGGCCCTCTGTGAGATGGCTTTAACCACACACGTGTTAACAGTCTCTGATAGTAATTAACCTTTTGGGAGCCAGACAGTGAATGTTTATCAGACTTGGCTTAATAACACTAATGGGATAGGTCTTTTAATGATTTCTAGGATCTGAAGTCTTATGAAATATATCCACTCTTATGCTATAGATAATGTACTTCTCCCATTTCATTTGATGCATCTTACAGTTATTATTAATTTAAATATGAATCATGTTTATTCAGGAATACTGCACCAAAGAGTATGCTGGAAGTCAGTTTTTATTTTTAATCAGATGACCTGTACTGTTTTCACATTATTTTTGCAGCATTACACCGTATAGTAGATATGTGTGGACAATGTGCCGGCAAAGTAATAGACCAAGATAGGCTAAAGGGCTAGTGGGTTTAAGAGTTCCGTGTCCTCTTCTTCTGAGAGCTATCCCCTGTATGATGTCCATATTAGGATAGTTAATACAGCTGGCCCCATCTGGCCTTCCATCAGGGGACCCATCTAAACACAAATGAATAAATGTTTATGTGACTGGTGTGTTCTGTCTCTGCGTTGTGTTGTGTAGAAGGGAGATCAGGCGGACAACATGGGATCTTTTTGGTCATGAACGATCCATTTATTGGTCTCTGTACAAACAGTAGCAATAGCATGCAATCAGCTGATTGGACGCTTTCCAGACTGCCGCCCCAACTCTTTCTACATCATATTTCCCAGGAAAGAGTCAAATACAGACAAGAACTAACAGCAACTATTCGAGAATGTAAGAACATCTGAGAAAATGAAGCCCACCTGTACAAACAGTAGCAATAGCATGCAATCAGCTAACGGGACGCTTTCCAGACTGCAGCCCCAACTAAAAGAATCCGAAATAATCCACAAACAAAACGAAAATTAAACGACAATATCGACATGACACATGAATATGATATATAAACAGAACATAACTGATACATTATGGATGAGGAAATAAGGAGTTATAAGAGGCAAAATGATAATGGGACTGGGGGATGACAGACACATACCTCTTTCTACATCATATTTCGCAGGAAAGAGGCAGATATGGGGGAAACATTAATATTTCAGGGGTGACAGGAGGAAGGGGGGTTACAGAGGGAGGAGCTACAGCATGTCCCTGACAATGCACAATAGGCTAAATATCAATAAAACGAAATAGAAGAAATGGAATATAATAAAGATTGATGTGGTGTAATTATACATAAAAACAGTAGGGTTACATTTAGAAGTAACAAATCATTAGTTAGTACATATATTAGTACATAATATATGTAGTACATATAGTATGTAGTAAATGAATGTAGTACTGTACATTAGTAGGCCTACATATATTTGATAATATTATGTTCACGAGCTACAGACCTTTTTGGGATGTTATTCTAAAGTTGGTACTACAGGTGGGAGAATCCTTCTTAATGGTAAATGGACTGCACTTATATAGCGCTTTTCCACCTTAGCGGCACTCAAAGCACTTTACAATGGCCTCTCATTCACCCATTCACACACACATTCATGGTAGCTGCCATGCAAGGTGCTAACCTGCTCATTGGGAGCAATTTGGGGTTAGGTGTCTTGCTCAAGGACACTTCGATATGTGGACAGTTGGAGCTGGGATTCGAACCACTGACCCTTCGATCACTGAACGACCCGCTCTACCAACTGAGCTACAGCCGCCCCCTGGTCTCTCTCTTGCTCACCCTCCTAGGTGTGATGTCAGAGTTGTCCAAGAATCAGGTGTTCTCCTGCTACGAGTGCTCATTCTCCTACACCTCCCAGATCTACCTCCACAAGTGCATCAAGAGGAGCCATGACAACCTCTACGTCTCTGCTGAGGAACAGAGAGATCAGACCAGAGACTCTCTCCTCCACTCGATCACTCCCTATCACCACCTCCAACACTCTCCTCACCCCGGCTCCCACCTGGAGACAGAGACATGGACAAGCCAATACCGTACAACTGACCAGTGTGGGAAGGGCTAAGAGGACAATTTCAGGAGATACCACCATGTTCATGTAACGCCCCAAGAGGTAAAGCGTGCAAGAGAAACCACGCAGATTTATTTATTAGCCAATCAGATCCTCAAAGCGCCTATGTTTGCTTGAATATAAGGCTGCACAAGATCAGGCTGCGGCCACTTCTTTGGGATACCACTCATGTGCGTTGTCCGGAAGTCCTTGCATTGTATGTTTTCTCAATAAACCAGACTTAACCTGTTTGAGCGAATTTTGGTTAATCCTTTTTTGACTAGTTCAGTTAAATCCATTACAGGCTACGCCTCTCCAACCCATTATCACGGCTTTAAAAACGTGTGTATTCTACATTTAAGCATGGCTAAAATGTGATACTGAGTCGTTTCACACAAGTGCCTCTACTCATCTATTACACGTTGTGACATCCTCCCCGTCGAAGTGCGGCGCGGGGATGTCACAGGAGGAAGGTCGGAGACCATGAACGCGTCTGGAGCGGCCGCAGTTTCAGCACCTCGGACAGTGAGGCCAGGTTGTGAAGGGAGTCGGCCCTTCCTGGTCGACACGGAAACCATGCTCCCCCTGGTTGAGGGTGGAACCTAACATAAATCTGTTTTTTCTCTCCTGCAGGTCTGAGGCCAGACCAACCCCGGATCCCACACAGCCCGGCTGAGGGAAGACCGGAGAAGAAAACGGCTGACCGGCCCTTTCAAATAAATGCGCACTAGCACGGACTAGCTCACCGGCTCCGATCTCGTTACTGTACCCCCTGCCTCGCCCGAGTGTTACTGGTGAAGAATGCGGGCAGTGCGAACCGCAGGGGTATAGTGAAGAGGAAAAAAAAATAAAATAGAAACCCTGGCGGAAATGAGTGCACTCGAGAACGCTGTGGCGCTACTGCTCCAATCTCCAGCTGCATCTCCTTACCCAGCTAGGGCCTGATGACGACATCAAGCCCTACCTCGAGTTATTCAAGCGCACGGCCGACCATGAGAGATGGCCCAGAATGGAGTGGGCCACCATCCTCGCGCCCTTCCTCACCGGGGACGCGCATAGGGCATGCCATGACCTGGGGGAGGATGAGGGCACAGACTATCACACCCTCAAGATGGCCATCCTGGCTCAAGACGGGGTCAATTTACAGGCACGTGCCCAACAGTGGCACGTCTGGGAGGTCGACATCTGGGGACCAATCTGCAGCCAAGTCACCCAGCTGACCCGCTTGACCAGGCAATGGCTCATCATGGGAATGGGGCCCTGTGCAGTGGATAGGCTTATGATGGACCGGTGCCTGAGGTCCCTCCTGCCAGCCACCCGGTGACAGGTGGCTCTCCAACATCCCGGCACGGTGGAGGAGCTAATTGAGGTACTGGAAAGCTAACAAGTCCCTGAACAAATCATAGCGTCCTGCCCCCGCAGGGGACGGAATGATGGCCCGGAGGGAGCCAGACCCTCGCCCTCCCAAGCAAGTTGCCAGCCACAGCAGGCCCCCCCGAACCCCCGCTGAAGGGGCGCCGACCTGTCAGAGGCCTGGAGATGCTACACCTGTGGGGAGCAGGGACACCTGGCGAAACAGTGCCCCCAGCAGGTGGTTGTCATGAAGTCAGCCAGTGGGGAAGAGGAACGCAGGCGCTCTGCCCGGGCACTCCTCACCACCTGCTGGGGCCACCAGAGGGCAGACACCCCGCGCCTTCCCATCACAGTGGACATCCACGATTCATGTGCTCTGGTCGACACGGGAAGTGGGATCATGCTGGTCCGCCCTGAGCTTGTTAGAAGGACCACACGGCCCCAGCATAGAGGTGGGCTGTGTACATGGGGTCGCCCAGTCTTATCCCACATTAGAGATTGAGGTGTGCACTCCAAAGGGAGTCTTTTCCATCCAGGCGGGGCTAGTGCCTACCCTGACTGTCCCTCTTCTGATAGGGCGCGACTGTCCAATTTTTCAAAGGCTGATGACAGAACCGGTCGGTTCCCGACACCGGCTCCGACGCTCACCTGGGAAGAAGACGTCCTGTAACGCCTCTCCAGTCTCTCCCGGAACCACCCCTCCTGACACGTCACCCTCTTCTGGGGAAGCCACCCCCGCCTCAGGACCTGAGACCCCTGGGGACGCTGGAGCTGTCTCGGCCATCCCGGCAACAGAGCCCCTCCCCGACTGAGCTGACAGCCTCCCCCTCACAGAGCTATGCGACTTCTCGTTTTCCGCCGGGAACCCGGCAGGCCAGCTGGGTCGGTTCGCCACAGCACAACTAGAGGATGATAACTTCCGACATACCTGGGTATGTACCAAGTTCAAGCGCACAATGGCCAGTCCCTTAACCCAGTGAGTCTGCCCAGCCCACGTTATTTCTGCACCCAGAACCGATTGTTATATCGTGTGACTAAAAATAACAATGTGATCGAGCAGCTTGTAGTCCCAAAACCATTTGTGTCCAAGGTGATGTTCATGGCGCACAACCATGTCCTGGGAGCCCACCTGGGGATGGACCAGGGAGAGGATCCTGGTACGGTTCTACTAACCGGGGGTGAAACAGGCAGTGGCTGACCACTGTCGGCGATGTGAGCAGTGCCAGCTGAACGCGCCCCAGCCCCACTTCCAGAACCCCCTGGAGCCATTACCCATAATCGAGGTCCCGTTTGACCTAGATTATGCCACCTGAGAACTAGTTCTACTCTTCAGCCGGGTAAGGAGGTGTTGACCGATCAAGGTTCATGTTTCATGTCTTCTGTCCTAAAAGAGGTCTTACAGCTCCTCCGAGTGAAACAGCTGAGAACTTCTGTGTACCACCCCCAGACCGACTGACTGGAGAATGCTCGTTTTTGACAACCTGGACCTTATTTACGGCATATTATAAGACGTTTGACTCACCGAGATAACTTTGGTGTAATTCGGAGGCCTGTAGAAGAAATTTAAAATCCAGCGCGAGCCAAGTATATACATGTAATGGCAGCGGACGGGGCACTGAGAATGCAGCTTCTAAAAAATCTATTTTCTGCCACGAAACGGTTGTTTTCATCAATCTGTCTTTATGAATCGCTAGTTGTGCTTACATAGAGCGAGGGCTTGTTGTGGTTTTTCACATGCCTCTGTAATATGTAATATATCTTTAGAAACATCTTTAGAAACGAAATAGCTTCCCCACTTGCTCCAGCACGCATGCGCACATGCTGTACATGTCCTGTACATTTGTTTTTTCTTTCCCCGGGCCGATGTAAAAGTTGGATGGGGGCGCATTATAAATGAAAATATATCATATCATATCATGCTTCTAGCCTGGCCCAACTTACCTGTGTCGAAGTCATCTCATCTACGTCCCAGCAGAAAATGGAGAAAGACTTGCAGGTTTCAGATGAGGAGGTCTGGAAGGCCCAGCAACAGGACCCAGATATCACCAACCCATACCAATCCATCATGGATGCTGGTGAAGTGGTAGTGAACAATACCACCAAGTTCACTATCTTGGAGGATAAAGTGTACAGAGTGATTCAGCTACCCCATAAGACCCTATACCAGGTTTATGTTCCCTCAACTCTCCGTCCGAGACTTCTGAACATCTTGCATGAAGACCCCTTAGCAGGCCATCTTGGACGCTTTAAGACCTTTAAGAGACTTCAAGCTCTGGCTTACTGGCCTAACATGAGTATGGCTGTCAAGCAATATGTACAGTATTGCCTGACTTGCCAACAACACAAACCAGAGTGCAGGAGGACCGCCGGGAAGCTCCAACAGACCATCATCCATCGACCTTGGGAGATGCTGGGGGTTGATCTCATGGGCCCTTTCCACAGGAGCTCCACAGGTGGTCTTTGTGGACTGTTACTCCAGATGGGTGGAGCTTTTTGCCCTGCGTCAAGCCACTGTGGAAACCGTTTCCAACATACTCACCGACGAGATCCTGACCCGCTGGGGAGTGCAGGACTATATCCTCTCAGACCAAGGATCGCAGTTTGTCTCAGCTATATTCGAAGCCACCTGCAGACAGTGGAATGTGGGACAGAAAAGGACATCTGCAAATCATCCTCAGACCAACCTCACTGAGAGGATTAACCGGAACCTCAAACCCATGATCGCCTCTTATGTTGGCGACAATCACAAGTCCTGGGACAAACATCTACCTGAGTTTTTCGATTCGCTTTGAACTGCTGTCCATGAGTCCACCGGTGTGACCCCTGCAGAGGTGAACTTGAACCGGCCACTGATAGCCCTTTTCCACCAAAGGAACTCTGGTTCGTGAACCGTTTTGGTTCGAAATACCTGGAACCTTGGTTCTGTCCTGAGAACGGGCCCGCGTTCCCACCAGTTTTGAGCCAAACCGTTGTACATCAGCAGGGGGTGTTGCCCAATGCTCACCGGATATAAACAATTCTCCCTCTCCGCGTTGTCTAGACGTCTAGACAGACAGCAGGTGCGAGACTGCAAGTGTGTGCGCCTCTGTCTCTCTCTCTCTCTCCCTCGTCGTGTCATGTCAACAAGCAGACATGCGCATATCGCTCGCTCATGCAGTATTTGACTGTTCTCCCCCCTCCCGAATATTTTTTACAATATTCGTACGAATTTACTATTCGGGAAAAGCTATTTGTGCTCATCCGAATACCGTATCCGTATTCAGGCACACCCCTAGTCTACTTCATCATAATTATAGTGGGTCGTCACCACACTATTCATTTTAGGGAATGTCAATTATAAACTAGAAAGTACATTTCCTGGAGAAAATGTGAGGTGGGCTAGCTGCTGCAGCTGTATGTAACAGCTACTGCTAGAACTACTACAGACCAGGCAATCTCCATGCACCCACCGGAAAGACCGTGCGTCTCTAGCCCACTCAGGGGCTGAGTTGTGGGGTCTGTGGTGTGGACAGTGGCATGGTGGTGAGACTCCGCCCCCTCAGGTCAGAGCTGGTCGAGAACAGTGTACCCCTCTCCGGGCCACCTACCCGCCCGCACCGGTGAAGACCATGTGTCTCTAGCCCAATCAGGGGCTGAGTTGTGGGGCCCGTGGCGTGGATAATGGCATGGTGGTGAGACTCCGCCCCCTCAGGTCAGAGCTGGTCGAGGACAGTGTACCCCTCTCCGGGCCAACTTCCCGCCCGCACCGGTGAAGACCATGTGTCTCTAGCCCAGTCAGGGGCTGAGTTGTGGGGCCGTGGCGTGGATAGTGGCGTGGGGGTGAGACTCCGCCCCCTCAGGTCAGAGCCAGTCAGGGACAGTGTACCCCTCTCCGGGCCACCTACTTGACTCAACCGGTGAAGACCGTGTGTCTCTAGCCCACTCAAGGGCTGAGTTGTGGGGCCCATGGCGTGGATAGTGGCGTGCTGGTTAGGCCCCGCCCCCTTGGGTCACAGCTAGTCGGGGACAGTACAGTGACCTCTGGGCAATTTCCATGCATCCACCAATGAAGACTGTGTGTCTCTAGCCCACTCAGGGGCTGAGTTGTGGGGTCGGTGGCGTGGTGGCGAGAATCCGCCCGCTTGGTTCAGAGCCAGGCGTGAACAGTGTAGGCCGCACCGGGCTACCCACCTGCCTTCACCTTTGAAGACCTTGTGTCTCTAGCCACCTCAGAGGCTGTGTTATGAGGTCCGTGTCGTGAATAGTGGCGTGATGGCGAGACTCCGCCCCCTCCAGTCAGAGCAGGTCGGGGGCAGTGTACTGCTCCCCGGACCACCCACATGCACCCAACCGTGAAAACTGCGTCTTTAGCCAACTCAGGGTCTGAGATGTGGGGACGGTGGCGTGGATAGTGGTGTGGTGGCGAGACCCCCTCAGGTCAGAGGTTGTGGGGGGCTGGTCAGTGATTGCCAGTCCATCCCCATGCACCCCTCATTGGAGACCATGTGTCTATAGCCCACCCTGGGCCGAGCAGTAGCTGTGGAGGTGTATGGAAGTTGAGGTTAGAAGCAGTAGCAGTGAAAAGCAGTAGGTGTTTGTTATAAGTAGGGGAGAGCCGGGACGAAAGTAACACTTTTTTGTTTGATCCAATTTACTCCGAAATTAATAGAGGTAGAGATTCCATGTTTTATGACACACAACTTGCACATGTTCTTCACTATTATCAACTGTAATTTCCGTTCCAGGATATATGAGTTTAACATAAATAGGCTGGGAACGTACCGAGTGGAATGTTACTTTCGTCCCTACGGAGCGGGACGAAAGTAACGCAACAGTGGGGCGGAAGTAACAGCAAACGTAGGATCGCCGTATCTCTGTATTTCAGGTTTGTATGTCTCTACTATCAATACATGCACTATTACACACAACACATATATTATTATACACAATATAATGTTTGTATAGATTAAATAAATGCTATAAATTCGAAATCCATGAAAATTAACTGTGCCTTGTTGCGCAACCAATAACGTTTAATGTTTTGCGATAGCTACAAGATTAATGGGACTGAAATTCGTTATTTGGGCTAACGGCTACATTAGCAATCATTTCCTTGTCTCGTTTTCACTGGAATGTAGGCCTATTATGCCACAGTAATAAGACTAATAATAATAATAAAGAGGGAGACAAGTCATGGGTGCAAGTAAATAAACAATTTATTTACTAAATCTATACAAACAGTAGGATGTGATAGTCAGTATAATCAGTGGTGTAGGGAGTGGGTGAGTGGTCAATGGACATGAAGAGTGTTGTAAAGTGTAAATAAACAATTACATTTTTAAACCTAGGCCTATAATAAAACAGTAGGATGTGATAGTCAGTATAATCAGTGGTGTAGGGAGTGGGTGAGTGGTCAATGGACATGAAGAGTGTTGTAAGGTGTAAATAAACAATTACATTTTTAAACCTAGGCCTATAATAAAACAGTAGGATGTGATAGTCAGTATAATCAGTGGTGTAGGGAGTGGGTGAGTGGTCAATGGACATGAAGAGTGTTGTAAAGTGTAAAAATAATGGAACCATGCCTGCCACAAAACCAGCAGAAGAAACGGTAACCCCTCCCCCATTAACTATGGGGACGAAAAAGGACACACAGCAGCAACAACAACAACAAACAGAACACACTGGCACTTTACTTTAGCTCTTCCATTTCACAGTGGTGGCAGATGTAGTATTCTGTTCCTTCTGTACAGGCTTCATGTGCCCAACCCCCACAGAACAGGCACTGGACCCACACCTCCCCTGGCCTGGATGATGAATAGTCCTCCTCACAAACGAGGCACTCTGTGCTACAATCATCCTGGTGAGTCTTTTTCTCTGTCGCCTTTTTGTAGCCCTTTTTCTTTTGATTCCTCATCACTTTTTTCTTCTCCAGGTCACTGGCCCTCTGCTTCTGCTTCTTAGGGGTGGTGTGGCCCCCCTGTACACACACACACAGATAGGCACACACATATGTGTAAACACACTCACACAGGCATGTGTACACACACACGTACAGGTAGGCACATATATGTGTAACAGACTCACACAGGCACATGTACACACACACACCTTCATGGCCTCCTCCAGAGCAGGCAGAGCTTCATCCAGGTCTCTCTCCACAGACATGGCCCCCACCGTGCTGCATGTGTTGGGCTTGAACAGGCCCTTGCTTCTCTCTGGAAAATTAGAGGTAAGATTAGTATGTACATTCGCCCCCCCCCCCCCCCTTTCTCTCTGTATTGTTTTGTGTTGCCTTTGTGTATGAAATGCGCTATATAAGTTTGATTTCACTTACGCAGCTTTACTTTGGCTGTTTTTTCCTCCTCCAGGGCACGCTTCACTGGTGTGTCGGTCAGGATGGCGGTTGTCCTTCTCCTCCTCCCGGTGGCCTTCATTGTCCTGGGGCCAGCCTTTGGGAAAGGCCTGACTGCCACTGGGTTGAAGGCCTCCATGGAGAGGAGGCTGTGGTGGTGACTGACCTCTTCAAAAACCAATGGACTTGGGATGGGAGACACATGCAGACTTTCAGCTGGTGCTGCAGCTGGCTCTGGGGTAGGGGGTGCAGGGCGATCCGTTACAAAAGCTGGGGAGAAATCTGCCTCTGAAAAGATGGCGGGGTTGAACGGCCATATGCCGGTGCAGCGGAATCCTGCCATGATGTTGGATGGCGTTGCAGCGAGAGGTAAGGCAGAGTTGGCGATGCCTGGTATATCGTATATACACACCGTCTTCCCAGGGTGGCTCTTCATCCACCAATCTATTGTTGTGTTTATATAATGTTTCAGGGGACCATAAACACTGCGGTCAAGGGGCTGCAGCTTGTGGGAGCAGTGGGGCGGGAAGGACAGGAGGATGACACCATGGGCTCTGCACAGGTCGATGCCCTCCAGCGACAGGTGGGAGGCATGGTTGTCGAGGAGCAGGAGCTGGGGGAACTCTGGCGAAGCCCTGGAGTGCCGGATGAAGTGGCGGAGGAAGACGAGGAAGTCCTGCTCCTGCATCCACCCTGAGCCACTGGCTGTCCCCACGCAGCCGGTCGGTCCATCCCTAATGAAGTGGTCTTTAAACTTCTTACGGGGGAAGACGAATTGTGGGGGGGTGCTGTTACCCTGGGCATTAACAGCCATTGCCAGAGTGACCAGCGTCCCCCTCTCAGCAGAGGTCATAGCCCCCACCTGCTTTTTCCCTCTGCCAGCAATGACCTTATCGGGCACCTGTAAATATGTATATATATATTTTTTAATTATTTATTAATGTATGTATATTTTTAATATTCATTATTTATTGTGGCTATGACCTTGTCGGGCACCTGTACATATGTATATATTTTTTTAACAATTATATTCATGTATATATTTTAATACATTTTTACTGTATGAACTGAGTCATTAATGTAGACTAATCACCTGGACTGTGGTGGTGCCGGTCTCATCCATGTTCCACACCTGGTGGGCCTGCAAAGTGTGGCGGTCAAAAATGGATGCCAGATTACAGAAAAAATCGGACACATTTTTGGGGTTGAAGGAGGTCGACCGAGACAGGCTCGTGGCCTGAGGCCGACGGATGGAGAGAGCGGGGTGCCTTTCCAGGAAGGATGTGAACCAGTCCTTCCCGGCCATCTCTGTCCGGGTCCATGCCGCCGGGTACTGGCATTGGTATCTGACAGCCAGTTGATAGGCAAATCTGCGGACCTGGGAAAAAAGCATGAATTATGAACTACATTTTTGACACTTATTTATTAATGTTATTTATTAATGTATGTACATATTTTTAACACTTATTTATGAATATATGCTATTTATTAATGTATGTCAATATTGTAACACTTATTAATGTAAGCTATGGATATGTAACACTTATTTATTAATGCCTACCTCTTTAGGACTAAGCCCAAAGTAAATGTCAGCTGCCCTTAACAGATACTGCTTCACAGACTCTTCCTGCTCATCTGAAAAGACGCGGTTGTGGGCATGGTAGCCTGGCACCCTGACCTCACCCTGACTGTCATTTAAATGCCTTATGTAGCGCCATAGCGTTACATGGCATATGCCATATTTATCAGCGCTACAGCGCACAGACAGCTGTCCAGCTATGACCTCCTGTGCTGCCTGTCTGCAGGTTTCTTGTGAGAATAAACCTCTCCTGGTCTTCCTCACCCTAATTCTCGGCATATTCTGTAAATGTAACAAAAGAAATGCATTGTAAGTCACTGTCAAATATCGCGGAGCGAAATAGGCTTTTGTTACTTTCGCCCCGCAGGCTACTGTTACTTTGGCCCCTCTCCGCTCTCCCGTCACATATCCCTGGCTAGTCTCCAAGACTTGATCGCATGAAACTTAAAACCTATGCTATCATTTAGTCACTAGATGCCTTAAGAAAACTACATATGTTTACAAACTTAAATAAGTAAACACAATTCTACAATCGAAAAATACTTACGGGACCACTTTTTTACTTACCGCGCTCAAAAACGTTATCTTGCTGTAACTCCACCAAACTAACTCGGTTGCCGCCGAAATTTTGTATGAAGTTAGTGTACTGGTATATGCACGTACAAACGTAACCACGCCATCGCGGTTGCCGTAGTTTTGGAGAAAATGCGCATGTTACTTTCGTCCTCCGTTACTTTCGTCCCGGCTCTCCCCTACTGCTAGTACTACACTAAAAAATAATTAGACCACTCATCATAACTCATAGTTTTATTGAGTTCAATAGCTGAAAGAGGAGAAAAGATATTAATATGAGTTTGCAGCCTGAAAAAGAGTGTCATTCTGAATATTTCTTTGAATATAAGATAGAAAGAAAGAAAGAAAGAAAGAAAGAAGGAAGGAAGGAAGGAAGAAAGAAAGAAAGAAAGAAAGAAAGAAAGAAAGAAAGAAAGAAAGAAAGAAAGAAAGAAAGAAAGAGAAAGAAAGAAAGAAAGAAAGAAAGAAAGAAAGAAAGAGAAAGAAAGAAAGAAAGAAAGAAAGAAAGAAAGAAAGAAAGAAAGAAAGAAAGAAAGAAAGAAAGAAAGAAGGATGGATGGATGGATGGATGGATGGAAGGAAGGAAGGAAGGAAGGAAAGAAAGAAAGAAAGAAAGAAAGAAAGAAAGAAAGAAAGAAAGAAAGAAAGAAAGAAAGAAAGAAGGATGGATGGATGGATGGATGGATGGATGGAAGGAAGGAATGAATATGAATGCTACCACAGTAGTCATAAAAGGGTGCCTGTACAGAGAGCCTGCACGTGTCCCCAAATTCAAATCCCAACTGACACTGTGAGCATCCTCTCATTCACTTCAATGGAAAGGCATGTTGGCTTCAGACAGCTCTCTCTCAAAAAGTATAAAGTTCACAGCCTAGATATTGACACCGTAGGAATCCTGAGAAAATGCTGAACATTTTAGGCTATGATATACAAAATTAGCAGCTCAAAAGGTAGAGTGTGGGCCCATACGTTTCAATGGAGAGCGCAGTTGCTGAACAAATCGTCATACAGCGAAAACTATAAGTCACACGGCTTAGATACCTACATTGTACGAATCAGCACAGTTGTGTGAACATTTCAATATATAATATGTGTATGAGCTGTTAAAACTGTAGGCATAGCCACAAGTTAGAAAAAGAGAGAAATGCTAAATTAGCAGCTCAAAGGTTAGCGAATCAGCACAGTTGTGTGAACATTTTAATATATAATATGGGTGTGAGCGTTCAAAACTGTAGGAGTGCCAGCAGTTTACAAAATGTGTGAATATTTTCAAAGCAACAGCTGCCACCACTCTAAAAACAAAATTTCTGAACATTCCAAAAGCAGTTTCAAAGGGTTTCAATGGGACAAAAATTACTATTAAAAGTTAAATTACTAAAAAAAGTATTTAAAAAAAATAAAATAATCGGAATACATCCGATTAATAGCTAAACGTCATGAACATTTTAAAGTTTGAATGAAGTTTCTAGCACAAAGTATTCAGAAGTATAATAAGTAAGTCTAATAAGTAAGAAAGAAATAGTGGGAATATTACAACCTAATAATAAATCACGCGAAGGTGAAGGCCTCATCTTCAGTTAGTGTCGGCATGACACAGAACTGGATTAGATGCTCCATGGTGACCACAGTTAAGTGTTGGGGGTTTTTGCCTTGTAATCTTGGCCTTTTCTCGTGACTTGCCTATGATTGTTTTTCCCCCCCGCACAACAGCAGTAGGAATGATGGGCTCCAATCTTTATAATCCATTATAGCTGTTAGGCCTAGGCTGTTAAATTGACCGACATGATATTAGAAACAAAACATTTTTTGTCATTAGATTAATTGGCCTAATATTTAGTTTGTCCTCCTTTTATTTTGTATTATCTATAGGTATATTTGGCATTTTCTTTCATGATCTACCCTACACTGAGCTGTGAGCAGTAGGCTACTATATTTGGCGCAAAGTGGGGCCGTGTTGTCACCTTTTTCCGAAAAGAATTGCATATTGCCAGTTTACATGGCGATGGTAAGGGTGGCGTTTTTAAAAGATTCCACTCTGGAAAAGTATTCTTCCCGTTTTACTCCGTGAAAGCCCTGCTGCAAGGCGTTTGTACCGAGGAGGCCTAGGCTATGCTGATAATTTGCCGACACAACAAACACTGGAAATAGCCTATCTAATGTGTGGACATAGACATCTGTTGTTTTTACAATAAGTAATTACAGGGGAAAATTTAATTAGAAAATAATTTGACTGTGCGGCCACCACTAGGCCTATAGGCCTACACATCGTACAGGTTATTTAATTCGAATACAATATTTCAATCTTTTAATAACTGGCCTTTAGTAAATTGTTTGATTCATTGATTTAAAACAAATACATTTCAGTTTTCTGTAAAATCATTAATTTGTCAAAAGCATGGCACGGGAACGGACAGTCGTGGGAATAAGGATTTTGCCGCGGCGCGGCTTTCACCCTAAACCATTTTCGTGACAGTTGGTTATAGTGTCAAAATCCTTGTATTGATAGTGTTTATTAATTACCAAATGGATGTCTTCAAATTTTGACCTTGGAGATGACCACCCCCCCTCTACTAAGTGTGGCATATCAGAGGTAGAGTAGGCATTACTTGTAGCTTAAATTATGTTTTAAATGTTTTAAAACATACAGTGTAGCAGTGGAAGTGGGCATGTAGCTCGGTGTCTTAGCTTGCATGTCTTAGCTTGCATGTAGCAAAATTATCACTTATAGACTTAACGGCTTCAGAATGAAAAAAAAAAGATCCAGTGGTAATCCTAAAAGTAATCTACGTAGGGCAAAACATCCATCTGGATAAATTCTGTGTTAACCACATACAGTATGTAGATAGGCAATCATGTAAAGTCACATTATTCTTTTTTTCCATTTCTCATTTTACTGTAGTTACCAGAATGAATGGAGCCCAAATACAACATCAGAAGTTGAATACTTCAGACAATTAGGAGCCAACTACAATAAAGGTATAAAATGGAATCGAATATTGTCAGAAAAACTAAGACACTGTTGCTTAGTGAACATTGGGCCCTCTGGGCTACAACTAGGGTGACGTAAGCCCCTGGGTTACAAACATGTTTTGACCCAATAAAAGGTGCTGCTAACATCAAGTTGTGGGGAGTTGTGTCAGCATACGGAGCATCTCTCTCAGTCAGTGGACAGTATACAAACAAATGACAAGATATTTCCATAAAAAATCCAGTGATTTAAACTAATGCGGTAGGCTATACACTGTTTAGACCGATTGGATAGATCTATCACTTCTTGTTGAACAAAAACCTTATGCTGCTGCCCACATGGAATGTACTGTATGGATATATATGTTATTATTGTGAACATCAAGGGAGTAATTCTATTTACTTTTACTTTTAATTGTCAAGACTATTGTCATGGTATTATTCATGTTCTTCCCTCTCTGCCAGATAGTATGGAGAACCAGACACTCAACAACCATGTTCTTCTCCTGGAGGCGATAACGGTCACCCAACCGGGCTTCTATTCTGCCTTTAGCCTCCTAATCCTCATCTACATGGCTATCATGATGTCCAACATCGGCCTCCTAGTGCTGATTTTCACAGAGAGGAACCTGCACCAGCCTATGTACATCCTCCTGTGCAACCTGCCTGTCAATGACATTCTAGGCGCTACGGTGATAATACCCCGTCTGTTGAAGGACATCATTACAGCAGCGTCTGAACGATATATCTCTTACATTGAGTGTGTTGTTCAGGCTTTCTCAATTCATATCTATGGTACAACGTCTCACACCGTTCTCATGATCATGGCCTTCGACAGGTATGTGGCCATCTGCAACCCCCTGCGCTACTCCACCATCATGAGCAACAGAATGGTGGTCAAGCTGAGTGCGTCTGCCTGGGGAGTGGCCTTAGTCTTAGTGGGGATCCTCCTCGCCCTCACCATCCGGCTCTCACGCTGCAGGAGGGTCATTATGAATCCATACTGTGACAACGCAGCCATATTCAAGCTCTCTTGTGAGAGTGTGTTAATAAATCACATTTATGGTTTTGCGTTTACCATAGTGCTGTTTGTGTCATCTATAGGCAGCATCAGTCTCACCTACCTGAAGATTGCTATAGTTTGTCTGAGGAGTAAGAGCAGTTCTTTAAACAGCAAAGCCCTGATGACCTGTAGCACTCACCTTCTGGTCTACGTCATTGTGTTATTCTGTGGGTTCACTATTATCACGTTGCATAGATTCCAAAACTATGCTCACCTGGGCAAGCTGACCAGTGTGCTGTTTGCTGTGATCCCTCCCTTTCTCAACCCTATTATCTATGGCTTACAATCTAAAGAGATCAAACAGAGGATCTTTAGAATGTTTAAAAAAAACAAGGTGTCCGTCTAATTTTAACTAAACAGTATCTAAACAGTATATACATAAACATATATATATGTATATACTGTTACATATATATATGTTATACTGTATATGTATATACAGTACTATATAATGATGCCAGTCACTCGACCAAGATTTTCTTTGGTTGATGACAGCCCTATTACTATATGTGTGTGTGTGTGTGTGTGTGTGTGTGTCTGCGTGTGTGTGGTGTATATATATATATATATATATATATATACATACATATATAGTACCATACAATATATAATACCATACGATATTGTATTGTCTATTATGTATTATATTGTGATATGATGTTATGTTATGTAAAAACATGTAGGTATTTCATGGGATACTTTCTGCTTGTGAATAATTCATTAAACATAATGAAGCAAGGGGAATGCCACTGAAAACTGAGAACCTTAACTGTTTCATAATTATAATTATTTTCTTTCTTTTCAAATCAAACACATAAGCACCAAACGTCTGAAACATGGTCACAAGTTATCATAATGCAAATGAATAAAACAAGGAGCACATGATGCAGTTTTAAAACTTAACATACAGTATATACAGGTACTAAGAATATTTACTGTAGTAACAGTTTCTGTAATCCATAACAGAATGCAGGCAACCACCATGGCAACAGCAAAGAATGCACAGTATAATTTCATATAATCTGTGAGCCATGACACGCGGAACACATAAACATCGACATAATCTCTTGTAGTTTTCATGATGAAGAAGCCAGACTCATTCACTCATTGCACACCACTTCACACATTGTGCTGTACTTGGGACCACCCTATTGTACCTTTTCTTATTCATCCTCTTCTGTCGTGGGCAAAATTTCCACTGAGGACAAAAAAGGAAGGAAAATACTTGGTCTACTCAGGTCAACTAGGACCTCAGGTCAAATAGGAGCCTGGATTATACAATACTTGGTCTGGGTATCCACCACAGCTAACTGACAATACTGATGACTCAGTACCACAGTATGGTAAACATAAGTAGCAGCATAGAAACAACTTCAAAGAACAGTGGCTGAACAGCAATGTGCAAAGGTGCAATCAATGCAATCCAAAAAATGCAACTACATTCTACACCCTGTCTTGCTCCTGTTGAGTAAAGCACATTTAAACAATTCGCTTTATTCACTTCAGCTGCCATATTGGTCAGTCTGGCGTAATTGGTGGTACGGATGCGGAAGTGCCCGTTGACTCCACTGTTAAAAGTTCAGTATAAAAACAACACTTCAAGAACCAAGAAGGTTCCGGTGCCCTCTTGCAGTGGTTCGCATGGACCAGTGGAGGCTCGTCCATTTAGGCAGGGGAGGACAGTCCTCCTCAGTTTGTGGAGAGAAGAGAGGGATGAAAATATAAATATATGAATTTATTTATTCATAATTAATATTGTCTCAGTTTTGTTCATAAAGCAGGTTTTCCCTATTGAGAAAAACCCATTATTGAAATTCTAAAGCTCCAACAGTGACATCTATAACATGCAGCTGGAGGACCCATAGATATCTATGGAAGGGAGGCTAGCCTCCCTTAGGGCGGGTTCTTTTCTCTTAAATCAGTGTAATGCCTTTTTTTCTTGCTCATTTGTGATTGGCCGAAACGCTGAAAAATTACCGCAAGGGAGGCTAGTACTCCGGCCCTGTCTGAACAGGATTCAGATATTGACATTTTGTTAGTCCAATCACATTCCAGATTCCAGATTTACCACAGTGAAGGCCGATTGAGTCGGCGTTGATGTCTGTGTTTCTCTTCCCTGTGCCATTGGAGACTTTTTCTGTGTTTGTAGCTCCATAATATAATACATCCGAATGTATTATGGGACATATTATACATCAAACTGTTCGTCTATTTGTCTTGATTCTAGCCATCTAAATATCTAAGCTGACATAAATACTTTTTGATTTAGAGCCGTCTGAACACGACAGTTCCACTGGCTGGCTATAGCCGGTAACGTTAGCTACGAGGTGCACGTCAGGCTATGGCATAGGCAGGCGTGCAGATTGGCTGGAGGCGCAAACTGTCAGCAACTCATCCAAAACATTTCTAGAGGGTCGCAACACCGGATCGGAGAAATCCACAGCCTGGCTCCTGCTTGCGTGAGAATTGATCGCTTTGCGTTGCTTATTCCTCATCCAGTGATGGATGGGAAACTTTCAACTGAATGTTCATATTGTTCTGATAATTGTAGGCTATAGCAACATAAGAGTGGCAGCTTTGACAGCAACCCAAATGAGCTAGTGCTAATCCCATAGCTGTACCATTGCTAGCTAGCCATGAGCGAACTGTTGGATACTGCATTTGCGGTGCAACGTATTCCATTGTCCAGTTGTCAAAACTATTTGCCAACAAACTGTTTGAGAGCCAGCACACCTCAGTGTCCCCTAATCAAAAACATTTTTCATATATCACCTTACCTCTCCAGCACCTCACCAATTTAAATTATTTTCTCTCTTTAGAGAAGAGTACAATCCACTACAACAACTATTGCTTACAATGTTTTATTGTTGTTTTGTAATATTTTATCATGAATATGATAAATAAATGCTGCATGTAGTTATAGAAAGTGTTATTCAGTTTTTCATATGCTAAAACTGACTGACTGACTGTAAATCCACTTTAAAGCTGATATTTCAAATAATAACTGACTGATGGAAAGTGCCCCCCCAGCGGCCATGGGCGGTTTGCCTCTCTTCCTCCTGTCCTCCTCAGTTTTTCGAGTCACCTTACCATCCCCCCTTTTGACACATGGTCTCGCCCATGTGTCAACTTAGAAAAATACAGAAACCAAGATTGAGGAAGACGGGGCAGATGGTTAGGCCCCCGCCAAACCTCCTCCTTTTTGGCACAGCCACACTTCTGCCACAGCTTGCGCTCACTGTCCGTGGCCGCGTCCTGAACTTCCTTTAACTGGGTGGAAAGAGTTAGTGAAGGGGAAGCAACGCAGGAGTCATGCAGGCAGAGAGGAGTGCAAGCAGGGGGTAAGCAGGCTGCTGCCTTCGCTGCTGCATCTGCACGAGCATTGCCTTTCGCAACCGGATCAATGTTTCCTGTATGGGCTTCACATTTAACAACAGAAACACGAAGTGGGAGCTGGAGCGCATCTAGGAGGGCAGAGATAAGAGCATGATGTGCAATAAACTTGTCAGTTGAGGTCAAGAAGCCTCAATGTTTCCAAATCATACCAAAGTCATGAACGGCACCAAAGGCGTACCTACTATTGGTTGCGGGCTAACGTACAAGCCTCAGACAAAGCAACCAGCTCAGCAGCTTGCGCCGAGAGGTTCTGAGGAAGCGAGCCTGATGCAACCGTTTCATAATCAGTAACAACTGCCCAACCGACCTGATTCATCCCTGTATCGAAGTTACGTGAAGCAGACCCATCCACATAGAACACCAAGTCCGGGTTGTCAAAAGCAGTGTCGGACAGATCCACCCTGGGGGAACAAACACACACAGAGAAAACCTTTGTACCGGTATTCTTTAATAAACTTTGTTTTACTCTTTGACGCTCGGCATTCAACATCATTCCAAAGAACACTTTGCTACTGAGTTTTTCCACCACACTGTTCTCCCTAGCCATGAACATGCTTACCAAGTCTGCTGAGCCAGAGTGCAGAGGGCCTCTATCAAAATCCAGTCAACGGCAGCCATCCATCAGGGCATTAATGGATGACCTCACAGTCACGACAGAATCAGTCCCAGGCTGCTGGTGGATTTTGAAGGGTCTCAAGAAGTTGGTGGAGTGGGCCCGGACGCGTTTTAAACCTGCCAAATCAAGATCCATGGTGCTGAAGAAAGGGAGGGTGGAGGACAAGTTCTGGTTTAAAATCTCAGGCAAAGCCATCCCTACCATCACAGAGAAGCCAGTCAAGACCTTGAGCAAGTTTTTTGACAGCTCTCTGAGAGACACAACATCTATTCAGTCCACCTGCACTGAGTTGGATGGCTGGATGAAAACCATGGACAAGTAAGGCCTACCTGGGAAGTTTAAAGCCTGGGTCTACCACCACGGCATTCTCCCAAGGATCCTGTGGCCCCTCCTTGCCTATGCCTTCCCAATCTCAACGGTCGAGATCTTGGAGAGGAAGGTCAGCAAACACCTTTGAAGATGGCTTGGGCTACCAAAAAGCCTGAGCAGCATCGCTCTCTATGGGCACAATAACAAACTGCAGCTGCCCTTCAGATCCTTGGAGGAGGAATTCAAGGTGACAAGAGCCAGAGAAGTGGTGCAGTACAGGGACTCGAGTGACCCACGGGTGGCCAATGCTGGGATCCCAGTGAGGACTGGCAGGAAGTGGAGAGCAGAGGAGGCCAGGCTACGTCACAGGAACCTTGTGGGAGTGGTCACACAGGGCCAAGCTGGGCTAGGGTCCTTTCCAACTCCTCAATTGAACACCAGGGGGAAGGAGAGATGGCGCCTTGTCCAGGAGGAGGTGAGAGCAGCAGTGAAGGAGACAAGATCCTGCAAGGCAGTGGGGATGAAACAACAGGAAGCTTGGACAAGATGGGAGGTGATGGAGAGGAAAGTTACCTGGACTGAGCTCTGGAGAGCCGAGCCTCAACGCATCAAATTCCTCATCCAGGCAGTCTACGACGTGCTTCCAAGCCCGTCAAACCTGCACACATGGGGCTTAGCAGACACACCAGCATGCCCCTTGTGGTCCAAGCCAGGAACCCTAGAACACATCCTCAGCTGCTGCACCAGGGCACTTGGAGATGGAAGGTACCGTTGGAGGCATGACCAAGTCCTTAAGACCATTGCTGAAGCCATCAGCGCTGGACTTGTGTGGGCAAAGCAGTTCCAACTCTCCCAGAGAACCATCGCCTTTGTCAGAACTGCGGAGCAGGCAACCCATGCCAGAAGAACATTTGCTGGCATCCTGAACTCTGCAAGAGACTGGCAGCTGCTGGTGGACCTCGAACGGCAGCTGAAGTTTCCCAGCCACATTGCAGTCACCACCCTGCGGCCAGACATTGTCCTCGTGTCTGAGTCCACTAAGCAAGCTGTGATGCTGGAGCTGACGGTCCCATGGGAAGATCACTTGGAAGAAGCCTTTGAGAGGAAACTCTCGAAGTACGCGGGACTGGTCAGTGATTGTCAGCAGGCTGGGTGGAGAGCGAGGTGTCTTCTGGTGGAGGTTGGATTCAGAGGTTTTGCAGCCCGTTCTCTGGCCAGAGCCTTCAGCAGTTTAGGCATCGAGGGACAGAGGAAGAGGAGAGCCATCCGCAGTACTACCGATGCAGCAGAGAGAGCCTCAAGATGGCTGTGGCTCCAAAGAGGAGAGCCATGGAGTCATGGTACAGTAGCTAGCCATCTGGACACAAGCCGGGGTCTGACCAGCCCCGGTTGGGTCACCTGGAGGAGGGTGTATGATGTTGAAAGACCCGAAATACCCGATGATTCCAGGAACATCACTGAAGATGTGTCCAGAGGCATCAGTAGATGTATGTACACAGTTCCCACCATTACAGTAGATAGATATCTTTATTGCAGACTCTATGGTCCATAAAAAACAACAACAACACAAACAAGAATATACATTCCACATAAAAGACAGAGGTCCTATGTCCAATAAAATAAACATTAAAAAGAGTTCAGATACAGACTTTTATGCCAGTGCGCCTATTATTTGCCTCATTAAGATTTATGTTCTTATAGCGTTGTGGCAATAGTTAACTGTTTGTAAGGCTAGATCACATCCCTACGTGCCTCTCCCGTTTCATAATTGTTTCTTTACACAAGTGAATGTTCTGTTTGTACTGTTCCGGCAGGGCTACACACACACTATCCTTCAGACCCATATTGTAATGCTTCACTTCACAGTTTAGCTCACCCCAGTTAAACGAGAAAGAGAAAACACACCAGTGAGTTGCAAAATATACAGTATGTCTTTATTATCATGTAATGTACACAAAAAATGAAAGCATCTGTGGCACAGGAAATGAAAACTGGAAGTGGCCACGTTGCTAGGAGTCAAATTTCACAGAGGGGGTACAATTTTGGATGGGGTGTTTCCAAACAAGGGGGGGTGGGAGGGACATAGAACGGACCTCGATGGCATAATTTCAATACTCTGGCCTGAAAAGGACATAGTTCAGATTATAAAATAGATAGATAACGTTACTCCATTAATCCCCACAGGGAAATTGTCGACAGATAAAGATTTTGACTTGGGTCCAAATATCCTTTAGCTTAAAATTTTAGATTTTGTGGGTGGTGCCAGTCTGCAGTTCAGCTGTTCAGCGCCCTGTTCTTGCTCTTCACACAGACCATGGCTAGTTCGTAGCTGGCTCGTAGTGCAGAGATAACATACTATAGCTTTAAGCATAGTACTGTACTGTATGTTATCTCCAAAAGTACAGAAATGTTAGGAATCAGCATCAAGGTAAACGAGGATTACATTTAACAGTACAGTATGTTGTTCTAACCCTTATATACCCTGTCCTATGATTGAAACATTCATTAACACATTTCCAAACATTCCAAATCTTAATTTCCCCCAACTCCAACCCTCGTCACCATATTGTAGAGGAGAGCAGAAAAATGACCCTTGCATATGTATAGCTACATATATTCCATATACTGCATTTAAAGGTGATGTATGTGATTTGGCTTAGAAGCATTTTTTGTTTCATTCTTATCCAGACAGCAATCAATAAATTAAATGACAATAAAATAAATGTAAAAATCCGGAGGCTAATCTGTAGAAATTGCAGGACTGTAACAAGTCTGTCCAATCATTTAATTAATTTCAAGGTATGAATGGATGCCCGTCAGCCTACCTGCCTGCCTAGCGAGTGTCATTTGTTTTCCCCCAGTTTGGAGGAGCGGCTTTGGAGGGAGGCCTGAAGGGACGGTGGGGATTTTGTCAGTTGCATTTTTCAAAATCTAGCCTACTCTACCTACAATCGCCTACCTTTAAGACTGGCATTAACTTTGATGAAAAATAACTGTCACGACACTGGTGTGATAAAGACTGTACTGTACGTACTGTACATTGGCATTGTAATCTCTATAAGCAGTGATAATGTATGAGCATTTCATTCATATTGGCTGATCTATTAGAGAAATGTATATGGATAGCCCTTAGGTTGTTCGGCACACTATGACGGTGTCTGCGACCTTACAAAAAGGAAGTGTAACACATTTCCAAACATGGCAACTCTTAATGTCCTCCAACTCCAACCCTCTTCCTCTTATTATCATTGTGAAAAATCTTAAAGATGATCTGCCTGATCTCTTTGCTCTGCAGGCCGTAGATGATGGGGTTGAGTCCAGGGGGAACCACATGAAACATGATGGCTGCCAGCTTCCTGTAGTCGGACCACTGAGGGAAACGGTGCAGGAAGATGAGGGTGAAGCCACTCACTAGCATGATGACATAGACGGCCATGTGGGTGGTGCAGGTCTGCAGGGCTCGGCTGTTCAGCACTCTGTTCTTGCTCTTCACACACACCATGGTGATTCTCAGGTAGGTCAGAGTCACGCTCCCTATGGAGGAGCCCAGGAGTACCACAGTAAATGTGAGGCCGTAGATGTTGTTGATGGCGATGCTCTCACAGGAGAGCTTGAACAGTGAGGCGTTGTCACAGAATGGATTCATAATGACCCTCCTGCAGCGGGAGAGCCGGATGGTGAGGCCGAGGAGGATCCCCACTAAGACTAAGGCCACCCCCCAGGCAGACGCACTCAGCTTGATCACCATTCTGTTGCTCATGATGGTGGCGTAGCGCAGGGGGTTGCAGATGGCCACATACCTGTCGAAGGCCATGATCATCAGTATGGTGTGAGAGGTGGCAGCGAACAGATGGCCGCTGAATGCTTGTGTGACGCAGTCAATGTAGTATATATACCGATCTGCACTTGCTACGAAAATGTCACTCAGCAGTCGTGGCATAATGATGGTAGCTCCAAAGGCATCATTTACAGGCATGTTGCAGAAAAGGATATACATGGGCTGGTGCAGGCTCCTCTCAGTAACGATCAGTATTAAGAGGCCGATGTTGGAGACCATGGTAAAGATGTAGATAAAGAGTAGGAGTATGAAGGCTGGGTAGGAGGACCGCTGGGTGACCTTCAACCCCTCTATTTGTAGCACATGGTGGCTGTATGTCTGGTTCTCCATGGGAGCTTCTCACTACCTGGGAGAAAGCAGAGCACATGGGGAGAATACTGTGTTGGAGCTGAGACATTTGGAGGTGTCAGTGAGGGTCACCAACAGAAATATTTGGCAAAGGCATTGCAAGAGAATTTCTACTGCAAGTAGTAATGGATTCTGTTGGACATCTGACATGTACACAACTCTGCAGGTGTTGTATCATTTTGCAATGAATACAGTTGCTTTAGCATAACCTTATGACTATCCAATTCAATCCAATCCACTTTATTTCTATAGCACATTTAAACAACACAAGGTTGCCAAAGTCCTGCACAACAGATAAAACACTGTCAGACACTCTAAAAACTATAAAACAAAAAACTGTTAAAATTAAATACACAGTGACTCAAGACAAAACAACACAGGAGCTCGAGACAATACAAACACAAAGACACGATTCACATACAGCTGTAGACATACACAACACAAGAAATGACAATAAAGCACATAGACAAGTAGAGCACGGCTCACACTGAATCAAAAAGCCAAAGAAAAGAGGTGGGACTTCAGGCGAGACTTGAATGTTTCAAGGGTGGGGGCTATTTTGGTGGGGGTGGGGGACTAGCACACCTATTACATCATACCACATATTCAAACATTCATGATATATGATAAATATAACATAAACATTGGCTTCCTGCAACAGAAGCATGTTTAGGACTAATTCTAGAATCCCACACTGCACCTACAGTACCATTGACAGAGATAGACCCGAAGACAAGTTCTTCTCTGTCTGCCTTACCTTTCCTGACACAGATCATCTCACGCCTGAGATGCCTTTTGAGAGCGGCACCTTTTATTTGGTTTAATGTTGTCTAGAACTCAGGGGGGGCGGGGGTTGTCAGGTCACCCCTGCTCTCTGAGGGACCAATGGTCACTAGGCAAAACTCAGTTAGTAACTATCTGTTGTCAGTTGTTCTTTTATTGAAATCTTCCAATAGTCCATGAACCATGCCTGTGCAGAAGAGGTCTTCTCGGGTCTAAAATGTGGACCCGAAACCGAGATGGACCCGAGACATTCGTTCCGAGATCCGACCATTTTAAAAAATATGTATACCGAACCCGATTTTGTCCAAGAGAAGGAGTAGGACAGAGACCCGAGACCCGAGTCGGATCGGGTATTTTACGGATCCGACAGGCAGTAGTAGCAAGTAGCAGTAGCATTAATCGCTTAGGCTGTCACGGCTGTTGGCTTGCATGCTGTTGCATCACAGTTTGATGAAATTGCGATTTATCCTCTCAATCTTGACAGGATCAATCGCTGTTTTGTCAGGATGTGATGTGACAGCATGGAAATGAAATGGCCGTAAATAAATAAGGCTACACAAAGCTGCCGCTAGGTTTGACCTTGTGGTGGTTTACATAATTCACCTACGGTACTTGAGTGAGGTTAATTGGTTCCGCACGATCTGTTATGTTAGGCGGACTTCCGGATGTTATCTCTCTCTCTGCGAGTTGTTTGACGGAGTAATGAAACGTTCCGTTGATGTCTCACAATAAAGTGAAGTTAGCTCCATTGTTCGACACTCCGCCTCCGACTCCAATTCTTCGGCACTACACTGGTGACCCCGACGTCAGTCCCGAAGATTCCGAGACTGAACCGAACATGGCAAATACCGCCGTTCTTAAATTGCCGGAGTTTTGGGAGACGTCCGCGGCAGCGTGGTTCGCGCAGACGGAGGCTCAATTCGCCCTCCGTGGGATCACAGACGATTCCATACGTTATTACCACGTTGTCTCGGCACTCGGGAGCTCCACTGCGGCAAGAGCAGTAAGTTTCATTACATCTCCCCCAGCCCGGGATAAATATGCAGGGCTCAAAGCTCATCTCCTAAAGATTTTCGAACTGTCACGGCCAGAACGAGCCCGACGTCTTTTCGCGATGAATGGCCTGGGAGACAGCAAGCCTTCTGACCACATGGAAATTATGCTGAACCTGCTGGGTGCAGAAGAACCCAATTTCCTTTTCATAGAGCTTTTTCTTCGTCACATGCCGCCGCACGTACAGACAGCGCTCGCTAACACTACTATTACTGAGCCCCGCGCGCTGGCTGAGGAGGCTGACCGGTTCTTCCTGGCCACCCAGCGTTTCGCCCCTGAGATGCTGGCCCCGACACGCAGTTACGCGCCCCCAGGCGCTGGTGCGTCCTCTATCAGGGGCCCCATCGCCACCGACGGCCTCGCTAGCACAGGCTTGTGCTACTTCCACGCCCGCTTTGGCGCAAAAGCGAAGAGGTGCCGCTCCCCTTGCAACTACAACGCGGGGGGGAAACGCCAAAGCCTGCGCTCAGTAGCGGCTGTGAGCGTGGGCACGACGAACCGGCTGCTTTTCATCAAGGACACCCTCTCCGGGTGCAAGTTCCTCTGCGACACCGGCGCCCAGCGGAGCGTCCTGCCCGCTACAGCGGCCGACACCGCCGGCGGGGCTCAAGGACCGCCCTTGACATCCGCTAACGACTCCCCTATCCGCACATATGGCACAAAGACTGTGGACTTGTGTTTCGGGGGTCAGCGATTTACGTGGGAGTTTGTCACTGCCGACATCTCCTTTCCTCTCCTCGGCGCTGATTTTTTGTGCGCCCACGGGCTGCTTGTGGACGTTAAGAACGGCCGCCTGGTGGACGCACTGACTTTCTCCTCGTTCGCGTGTGTCCGCAACGAGGCGACATACGGCGGTCTCTCCAGCTCGCTCTCGGAGGGTGACAAATATCAGCTCCTCCTCAGTGAGTTCCCCAGCCTGACACGGCCCACCTTCTCCTCCGCCTCAACTAAACATGGGGTCGAGCACCACATCGAGACCAAGGGCCCCCCGGTCCATGCTAGGGCGCGGCGGCTCAACCCTGAGAAGCTGGCGGTCGCTAAGTCCGAGTTCGCCAACATGGAGCGCCTGGGCATTATCCGCCGCTCGGACAGTCCGTGGGCCTCGCCTCTCCACATCGTCCCGAAACCGGACGGCGGGTGGCGACCGTGTGGCGACTACCGCCGCCTGAATGATGCCACTACGCCCGACCGCTACCCTGTTCCCCACATTCAGGACTTCTCTGCCCACCTGGCGGGCAGGCTCCTGTTCTCCAAGGTGGACCTGGTGCGTGGTTATCATCAAGTCCCAGTGCACCCCTCGGACATTCCTAAGACAGCTGTGGTCACGCCTTTTGGGCTGTTCGAGTTTCTGAGGATGCCGTTTGGACTCAAAAACGCGGCCCAGTCCTTCCAGCGGCTAATGGATTCAGCGCTCAAGGACATGCCTTTCGTTTTCGTCTACTTAGACGACATCCTCGTCGCCAGCTCCTCAGAAGAGGAGCATCTGAGGCACCTCCACGACCTCTTCACAAGGCTTGACCAGCACGGCCTGATCGTCAACCCGGCGAAATGCGTTTTCGGGGTGCCCTCCATCCAGTTCCTGGGGCATCTCATCGACATGAACGGGGCCGCCCCCCTCCCGTCGAAGGTGGAGGCCGTTTCCGCCTTTCCCCGCCCACGCTCGGCTCGGGGACTCCGGGAGTTTCTGGGGATGGTGACGTTCTACCACCGGTTCATCCGCCGAGCGGCCCACATCATGCACCCGCTGTACGAGGCCCTTAAGGGCAAAACCCCCGACCAGGACATCGAATGGACGGCCGAAACGGAAGGAGCCTTCGAGGCCACAAAGACCGCGTTGAGCCAGGCCGCGTTGTTGGCCCACCCGTCCCCTGGGGCCCCTGTCGCTCTCACAACCGACGCGTCTGACTACGCCGTTGGCGCTGTGTACGAGCAGTGGGTCGATGGCGCCTGGCAACCGCTCGCCTTTTTCAGTCGTCAGCTGGTCCCCAGGGAGCGTAAATACAGCACGTTTGACAGGGAGCTCCTCGGCCTTTGGCTGGCGATCCGCCACTTCCGTTTCCTTCTGGAGGGCCGTGAGTTTACGGCGTATGTGGACCACAAACCCCTTACATTCTCCATGTCCAAGGTGGCCGAGCCATGGTCCGCCCGCCAGCAGCGCCAGCTGTCATTCATATCCGAATACACTACGGACATCCGACACATCGCCGGCAAGTCCAACGTGGTCGCGGACTGCCTCTCCAGGGCGGTTGTCGGCACGGTGCAGCTGGGCCTTGACTACGCTCGTATGGGCGTGGACCAGGCGTCTGATGACGGGGTGCGGGCCCTCAAGGTTTCGGACACTGGCTTGCGCCTGGAGGAGGTTGCAGTCGGTGGCTCGGGCGTCAGGCTGTTGTGCGACCTCTCGGATGGCCAGCCTCGGCCTCTAGTTCCTGCGAACTGGCGGCGGGCTGTTTTCGAGGCGGTGCACAACCTCTCCCACCCCGGCAGGAAGCCGTCCGTGAGACTGGTGGCCCAGAAGTTTGTGTGGCGTGGTCTTAAGAAGGACGTGCTGTCCTGGGTGGACTCGTGTGTGGCCTGTCAGCGCGCTAAGGTGCACCGCCACACCAAAGCCCCTTTGGAACCTTTCGCTGTCCCCGAGAGGAGGTTTGACCATGTCAACATTGACCTAGTAGGTCCGCTCCCCCCCTCGCACGGTTTCACCTACCTGCTCACCATGGTGGACAGGACGACCCGCTGGCCCGAAGCCGTTCCCCTCTCCTCGACAGCGTCTGCGGACGTGGCCCGGGCGTTCATCGGCACGTGGGTCGCACGCTTCGGGACCCCGTCCGACCTCTCCTCCGACCGGGGCTCACAGTTTACCTCGGAGCTCTGGAACGCGGTCGCTGTGGGTTTGGGGGTCAAGCTGCACCGCACTACCGCCTATCACCCCCAGGCGAACGGTCTATGTGAGCGGTTCCACCGTTCCATGAAGGCGGCCCTGCGCGCCGGCTTGACGGACGGCAATTGGGTGGATAAGCTCCCATGGGTCATGCTCGGCCTCAGGTGCGCCCCCAAGGAAGACCTGCAGTCCTCGTCCGCGGAGCTTGTCTACGGCCAGGCACTGCGGGTCCCCGGCGATTTCATTCCGGTCGCCACGGCCCCCTGGTCTGCAGCCCGGCAACGATCCTCCCTGCTGGAGGCCGCCGAGAGGTTCGCACCGGTCCCCACGTCATTGCATGGCGCCCCTGTTTCCCGGGTCCCCCCCAGCCTGCGCTTGGCGGACTTTGTTTTCATTCGCCATGACGCCCACCGCGGGCCCCTACGCCCCCCTTACGACGGCCCGTTCAGGGTCCTGGAGCGTGGGGTTAAGGGCCTGGTCGTGGACATTGGTGGTAGGCCTGAGACCGTTTCCATCGACAGGGTTAAACCCGCTCACGTGGACATTTCCCGGCCTTTGGAGTTGGCTCTGCCCCCACGCCGGGGTCGTCCTCCATTGCCCCGCCCCCCTGCCCCTGCCGGGGTGCCCTTGGCCCCGTCGGCGCCCTTGGCCCCTGACCCTATGGACTGCGCAGCTGCGCCCGCGGCCCCTCCCCCTTCGGCCCCTGCTGTGTGCACCCGCCGGGGTCGGGCTGTCGTCCCTCCCCGGCGCGAAGATTTTGACTATGGGTGAATTCTGGGGGGGCTTGTGTGGTGGTTTACATAATTCACCTACGGTACTTGAGTGAGGTTAATTGGTTCCGCACGATCTGTTATGTTAGGCGGACTTCCGGATGTTATCTCTCTCTCTGCGAGTTGTTTGACGGAGTAATGAAACGTTCCGTTGATGTCTCACAATAAAGTGAAGTTAGCTCCATTGTTCGACACTCCGCCTCCGACTCCAATTCTTCGGCACAACAACCTCTATATTAATTTTCTTTCAGCTTATTTTTCAAAAGGTAGGCTACCGGCGGTCGCGTCGCGCCCGCTGTCTCACTGAATTTGTGTCATGCGTTTCTCTCGGGTATTACGCATAATGACAAACAGACCCGGGACCCGAGGTAATAGAATCCGATCCACCCGAACCCAATTGACCATAATAAAAGCGTGGAAATGTGGACCCAGACCCGTACGGGTCTTGGATTTACCCGACCTGTCAAGACCTCTACTGTGCAGCACTAATCGGCCACATTGCAAAGGAAATGCGCTGCAAGTTTGTCTCCAATGAGAAAGAAATTTAATAAAATAATTTAGCAGGCGCTTTACATTTGTCCAAAGTGACTTGCAATAATTGCATTTAACGTAAGTAGCCTAGTCAGGGAGTGTACTACTACTTGCCAGAACTCACAACAATACAATAGGTGCTTAAAGGTCAATTTAACGAGTTAATTAGATTAATTAATTATGCAAACATTAACATGTTAATAAAAATTAAAGCAAATTAATTGCATTCATCGATTTCGATGGATTTCGATGGCACAATTGCCGCGTCATTGCCTGATTTAACATTACTGAAGCAACAACGTCACGCAAAAGCATTTATACCTTCATTTATACCTTCAAACAAACTTGAGGAGGCGGATAATCACTTCTAAACGGAAAGGTTACTTGACTGGGTTTGGAGACTACTGTAGTGGAAGAAGAGCCGCTTCCGGGTCACAGGTCTACACAGCAAAAAGTTGAGAAGCCTAGGGTTGCTTTGTAGCTCGTATTTCATTGATAGTGTTAGGTAGAAGTGTTTGTTGATCAAAACAAATATGGGACACGGATTAATCTAAACATCTCTGGCTTTGTTGTCAATACAAATCAATGGATATAATGAGATAAATAAATCCCGATCGGAAGCATACTTTGTGCTGATGGTTTATGTCAGAACATCAATGGACACCAGTAACCACTCTGTGAGTTTCCTGTCTTTGAAAACGAGAGTTTATGGTGTTTTTGAGGGATTTTGGCTATGCACCTATGGATCCATTGAGTGTGTTAGCGGCGACAGGATATATCTCGAAAGTGCAACGCTTAACTAAACTTTGATATTGGCCATTGTATATGATCGTAAAGAACCTTATAACAAGGCTTATAATGCTAAATTCCAAACCTGTTCTTTAACAAGTGCACAGTGAACCTGTCGCCACCCACCCATGATGCATGTCGTCAGGATGTACAATTGTTGAATTAAAGTGGAGTGGACTTCACTAAAAAAGGAATTCTTATTCTAATGCATATTTGATGTATGAGAAGTCCAATCGCTGGTTTTCCCAAAACTCAATGTCTCCATCTAGTGGGCAAAAAAGTCTAGGCACCTGTATGGTCTAAAGTCTAATATAATGAATTTTGAAATAACATATCTAGCGCTACTAAATACCTCAAGCTCTGTTCTCTGCGGAAGTAGAAAGTACATGGTTTCCCAAATAATCTTGTACTATCCTATAATGAGACACCAAGCATAGTCTTTATGTAAAAATCCATCCATCCATTGTCATCCGCTTATCCGGGGCCAGGTCGCGGAGGCAGCAGTTCCAGAAGGGGCCCCCCGATATCCATTTCCCTAGTAACATCAACCAGCTCTGCCTGGGGGATCTTTAGCCACTCACAGGCCAGTGCGGAGATGTAATCCCGCCACCTGGTCCTGGGTCTACCCCGTGGCCTCCTCCCAGGTGGACATGCCTGGAACACGGAACACAACAGGGAGGCGCCCAGGAGGCATCCTCACTAGATGCCCAAACCACCTCAACTGACTCCTCTGACCTGATTTCTATGGGAGACACCAGCCACCCTCCTGAGAAAACTAATCTCAGCAATCTCCGCTTGTATCCTTGATCTCGTTCTTTCTGTCATGACCCATCCTTCATGACCATAGGTGAGACTAGGAATGAAGATACACCGGTAGATTGAGAGCTTTGCGTTTTGGCTCAGCTCCCTTTTCATCACAACAGTAAAATGGTAAAGCGATTACAGAACTGCTCCAGCTGCTCCGATTCTCCAGCCAAACTTCCGCTCCATAGTCCCCTCACTCGTGAACAAGACCGCCAGATACTTAAACTCCTTCACTTGGACTCATTCCCTACCCAGAGAGGACAAGTCACCATCTTCCTGCTGAGTACCATGGCCTCAGATTCGGAGGTGTTGATTTTCATCCCAGACGCTTCACAATCGGCTGCGAACCGATCCAGAAACTGCTTGAGGTCACAGGCCAATGATGCGATCAGGACCACATCTGCAAAAAGCAGCAACGTGATCTCCAGCTCACCGAACTGCAAACCCGCCCCTCCACGGCTATGCCTCGATATCCTGTCCATTAAAATCACAAACAAGATTGTTGACAAAGCGCAGCCTTGATGGAGGCCAATCCCTACCGGAAATTAATCTTTAGAATGTTTCAAAAAAACAAGGTGTCCATCTGATATCTGATTTTAACTAAACAGTATATACATAAACATGCATATATGTTTATATTTATATATATATATATATATATATATATATATATATATATATTGATGCCAGTCAGTCAACCAAGATTTTCTTTGGTTGATGACAGCCCTATTACTATCATATATATATATTGTCTATTATGTATTATATTGTAATATGATGTTATGTTGTTTCTGTAGGTATTTCACGGGATACTTTCTGTTTGTGAATAATTCATTAAACATAATGAAGCAAGGGGAATGCAACTGAAAACTGAGGACCTTAACTGTTTCAGAATTATAATTATTTTCTTTCTTTTCAGATTAAACACATAAGCACCAAACGTCTGAAACATGGTCATAAATTATCATAATGAAAATGAATAAAACAAGGGGCACATGATGCAGTTTTTAAAATGTAAAATATATACAATACTAAGAATATTTGCTGTAGTAACAGTTTCTGTAATCCATAACAGAATGCAGGCAACCACCATGGCAACAGCAAAGAATGCACAGTATAATAGTAGTATATATCGACATAATTTCTTGTAGTTTTCATGATGGAAGCCAGACTCATTCACTCATTGCACACAACTTCACACTCTTCACATTGTTCTGTATTTGGGACAACCCTATTGTACCTTTTCTTATTCATCCTCTTCCGTCATGGGCAAAATTTCCACTGAGGACAAAATTGCTGTTTTTGTCCCCCTCACTTTTTACAGTCCAAAAACTAACATTACAAGTATGCGTGAAAAAGGAAGGAAAATACTTGGTCTACTCAGATCAACCAGGACCCTGGATTATACAATACTTTGTCAGGTCAAATAGGAGCCTGGATTATATTATATTTGGTCTGGGTATCAACCACAGCTAACTGACAATGCTAATGACTCAGTACCACAGTATGGTAAACATAACAAGTAGCAGCATAGAAAAAACACTTTAAAAGAACAGTGGCTGGACAGCAATGTGTAAAGGTGCAATCAATGCAATCCAAAAAATTACATTCTACAACCTGTCTCGCTCCTAGGGATTGTTGGGTAAAGTACATTTAAATAATTTGCTTTATTCACTTCAGATGCCATATTGGTCAGTCTGACGTAATTGGTGGTACGGATGCGGAAGAGCCCGTCTGAATACACTATCGGGATTACAAACTCATCATTACCAGACTCCGATTGTTTTTCACTGCCGTTGTTTTTGGCAATATATGGAAGTGAATGAGCCATAGTTAGCCGTCAGCTGCATTCTCTTCCATGTATTTCCAAACGTGAAAACAACAGCAGTGAAAAGCAAGCGGAGTCTGGACCAATCTGGATAAGCGTTCAGATTTAGAAAGAAGAATACCAAATTCAATTTAAACAACCAAAAATAACCAAATAAATACCAAAGAATACCAAATAAATAACTATTTTCGACTTCGACTTCGAATGGCAGAGATGGCAGAGACAAGAGAATATTTCTGGTCCTTCCAGATCTAATACCAAAATATGTACAGTAACCACACACACACACACACACACACACAAAATGTAGTTACGTATTTGGGTATTACATTCTTCCCACCATTATTTGCCTCATTAAAGTCGCACAGAAAAGAAAAAATCATTCTGTCCCATTTTGGTTCACATAATTGGTCATAGTGTTCACCTATTCAACGATGTATGCCCGAAAAATTACAAAATTCTACTTTTGCTGAATCTTATATCAAAGTATATAATTTCTTACTTCCTGGAAAACGGTAGGTCACGTGCAATTACGACAACAGGTACCTTAGATTTTAGGCCAATAATCTCACGACATCCACCCGTCAATCAACGCTATCCTTCTATCAAATCTGTCTAAAGTTATTAAAACCCATCCACTTGTCAATGTTCCAATCAAATTACTCAAAAAATTATGTCCCACCCTCATAACTTGTTTGCGTCGGAAATACGCCAAACTACGGAAGTTAGATGATCTCAAACGTCCATTTCTGTGCGACTTTAAGATTTACAGCGTTGTGGCAATAGCTAACTATTTGTACTGTAAGGCTAGATAACATCCCTATGTGCCTCTCCCGTTTCATAATTGTTTCTATTTTTCATGTTAAACTGCGATGACCTTCTTTACATAAGTGAATGTTCTGTTTGTACTGTTCCGGCAGGGCTACACACACACTATCCTTCAGACCCATGTTGTAATGATTCACTTCACAGTATAGCTCACCCCAGTTAAACGAGAAAGAGAAAACACACCAGTGAGTTGCAAAATATACGTCTTTATTATCATGTAATGTACACAAAAAATGAAAGCATGAAAGCACGCTAGAAGTCAAATTTCACAGAGGGGGTACAATTTTGGATGGGGTGTTTCCAAACAAGGGGGGGTGGGAGGGACATAGAACGGACCTTGATGGCATCATTTCAATACTCTGGCCTGAAAAGCACATAGTTCAGATTATAAAATAGATAGATAACGTTACTCCATTAATCCCCACCGGGAAATTGTTGACAGAGTAAGATTTAGGCTTGGGTCCAAATATCCTTTAGCTTTAAAGTTTTAGATTTTGTGGGTGGTGCCAGTCTGCAGTTCAGTTGTTCAGCGCCCTGTTCTTGCTCTTCACACAGACCATGGCTAGTTCGTAGCTGGCTCGTAGTGCAGAGATAACATACTATAGCTTTAAGCATAGTACTGTACTGTATGTTATCTCCAAAAGTACAGCAATGTTAGGAATCAGCATCAAGGTAAATGAGGATTACATTTAACAGTACAGTATGTTGTTCAAACCCTATACACCCTGTCCTATGATTGAAACATTCATTAACACATTTCCAAACATTCCAAATCTTAATTTCCCCCAACTCCAACCCTCGTCACCATATTGTAGAGGAGAGCAGAAAAATGGCCCTTGCATATGTATAGCTTCATATATCCCATATACTGCACTGTATGTGATTTGGCTTAGAAGCATTTTTTTGTTATATTCTTATATATTTATTTACATCCAGACAGCAATCAATAAATGAAATGACAATAAAATAAATGTAAAAATCCGGAGGCTAATCTGTAGAAATTGCAGGACTGTAACAAGTCTGTCCAATCATTTAATTAATTTCAAGGTATGAATGGATGCCCGTCAGCCTACCTGCCTGCCTAGCGAGTGTCATTTGTTTTCCCCCAGTTTGGAGGAGCGGCTTTGGAGGGAGGCCTGAAGGGACGGTGGGGATTTTGTCGGTTGCATTTTTCAAAATCTAGCCTACTCTACCTACAATCGCCTACCTTTAAGACTGGCATTAACTTTTATGAAAAATAACTGTCACGACACTGATGTGATGAAGACTGTACCTACATTAGCATTGTAATCTCTATAAGCAGTGATAATGTATGTGCATTTCATTCATATTGGCTGATCTATTAGAGAAATGTATATGGATATTGCCCTTAGGTTGTTCGGCACACTATGACAGTGTCTGTGACCTTACAAAATAGGAGGTGCAACACATTTGCAAACATGCCAACTCTTAATGTCCTCCAGCTCCAACCCTCATCTTCTTATTGTCATTGTAAAAATTCTTAAAGATGATCTGCCTGATCTCTTTGCTCTGCAGGCCGTAGATGATGGGGTTGAGTCCAGGGGGAACCAAATGAAACATTATGGCTGCCAGCTTCCTGTAGTTGGACCACTGAGGGAAACGGTGCAGGAAGATGATGGTGAAGCCACTCACTAGCATGATGACATAGACGGCCATGTGGGTGGTGCAGGTCTGCAGGGCTCGGCTGTTCAGCACTCTGTTCTTGCTCTTCACACACACCATGGTGATTCTCAGGTAGGTCAGAGTCACGCTCCCTATGGAGGAGCCCAGGAGTACCACAGTAAATGTGAGGCCATAGATGTTGTTGATGGCGATACTCTCACAGGAGAGCTTGAACAGTGAGGCGTTGTCACAGAATGGATTCAAAATGACCCTCCTGCAGCGGGGGAGCCGGATGGTGAGGCCGAGGAGGATCCCCACTAAGACTAAGGCCACCCCCCAGGCAGACGCACTCAGCTTGATCACCATTCTGTTGCTCATGATGGTGGCGTAGCGCAGGGGGTTGCAGATGGCCACATACCTGTCGAAGGCCATGATCATCAGTATGGTGTGAGAGGTGGTGGCAAACAGGTGGGCGCTGAATGCTTGTGTGACGCAGTCAATGTAGTATATATACCGATCTGCACTTGCTACGAAAATGTCACTCAGCAGTCGTGGCACAATGGCGGTGGCTCCAAAGGCATCATTTACAGGCATGTTGCAGAAAAGAATATACATGGGCTGGTGCAGGCTCCTCTCAGTAACGATCAGTATTAAGAGGCCGATGTTGGAGACCATGGTAAAGATGTAGATAAAGAGTAGGAGTATGAAGGCTGGGTAGGAGGACCGCTGGGTGACCTTCAACCCCTCTATTTGTAGCACATGGTGGCTGTATGTCTGGTTCTCCATGGGAGCTTCTCACTACCTGGGAGAAAGCAGAGCACATGGGGAGAATACTGTGTTGGAGCTGAGACATTTGGAGGTGTCAGTGAGGGTCACCAACAGAAACATTTGGCAAATGCATTGCAAGAGAATTTCTCCTGCAAGTAGTAATGGATTCTGTTGGACATCTGACATGTACACAACTCTGCAGGTGTTGTATCATTTTGCAATGAATACAGTTGCTTTAGCATAACCTTATGACTATCCAATTCAATCCAATCCACTTTATTTCTATAGCACATTTAAACAACACAAGGTTGCCAAAGTCCTGCACAACAGATAAAACACTGTCAGACACTCTAAAAACTATAAAACACAAAACTGTTAAAATTAAATACACAGTGACTCAAGACAAAACACAGGAGCTCGAGACAATACAAACACAAAGACACGATTCACATACAGCTGTAGACATAGACAACACAAAAAATGACAATAAAGCACATAGACAAGTAGAGCACGGCTCACACTGAATCAAAAAGCCAAAGAAAAGAGGTGGGACTTCAGGCGAGACTTGAATGTTTCAAGGGTGGGGGCTATTTTGGTGGGGGTGGGGGACTAGCACACCTATTACATCATACCAAATATTCAAACATTCATGATATATGATAAATATAACATAAACATTGGCTTCCTGCAACAGAAGCATGTTTAGGACTAATTCTAGAATCCCACACTGCACCTACAGTACCATTGACAGAGATAGACCCGAAGACAAGTTCTTCTCTGTGTCTGCCTTACCTTTTCTGACACAGATCATCTCACGCCTGAGATGCCTTTTGAGAGCGGCACCTTTTATTTGGTTTAATGTTGTCTAGAACTCAGGGGGGGCGGGGGTTGTCAGGTCACCCCTGCTCTCTGAGGGACCAATGGTCACTAGGCAACCCTACTAACACAGTACGTAAAACTGACGGGACACATTGGTGTAATTGTGGTAACTTTGCGACGTCACCAGCAGCGGACCTAGCTGACACCTAGCTGACACTTGCCTTTTCAGTCGCAAAATAACCAAAATAGCCGTCCTCAAGTACACTGTAAGGGAACGTAGCCGCCACTGCTGCTTAAATCCGTAACTACGATGTAATTAAATAACGTGACAATGTGGTTACATCACAGTCCCAATCTGACTTTATTGGAAATGTGTCACAGTGGGTCAGAACATTTGTTAATCCTCTGTGGGACAACTTCAGCTAGTCCAAAACGCTGCTGCAAGACTACTCACCAGGTCAAAGAAGACATGCCACATCACCCCTATCCTGGCCTCCCTGCACTGTGTGTTTGGATTTTATTTTTGTGTGCCTGTTCAGGCACAAATGAGGGATTGTCCAGGAATTTACATCCAAACACCTTAAACCCACCTTAAGCCTTTGTCTTTGTAATTTATCACCTCCCCCCAAGTCCCCTGCAAAACCCCAGTTTCAGTCATGTAAAACACCTCAGCTCTCCCTCTTTTGTAATTGTGAGCACACTCTGCATAGCTCTTCCTCATCTCTTTGTTTAGGTCAGAAGGGCCCCACCTTAGTCCTGATTCAGACCTCTGTTTTCTTTGTTTTCTCATGTCACATGTCTTTACTCTTGGCCACGCCTGCCATTCATGTACAATGCAGTAGCCAATCACATCCTGGAAACACTGTACCTTTGTTTGGACTGTACATAAGCCACCTCCAGAAGTGACTGACTTCACTTCTCTGACTGAACCACCTTTGCTGCGTTTGTCAGGAAGTCCTTGCGCTCGTAATGTGTTTCACAATAAATCAGACTTAACCTTTTGAACGAATCTTGGTAAATCCTTTAAACACGTGCAAAATCACACACCAAAACCCCTTGCTTCAGAAATTTGACAGGAAACAAGATAAAAAAATGACATGATTATATACTATTTATAGTCTAAGAGTGGACAACCATTCACCAAAAAACAAACTTGATTTAACAAGGCAAAAAAAAAGATAAAATGGTTACCAGTGTAAGAGGGGCAAAAAACCTCTTGGTCAATTTAGAGGAAAAACCCAAACTTATTTATCAACTCATGTTTCAATCATTGCAACTCTTGTAAACAAATATGATATTTTTCAGATTATTTCAAAGTTCATTCACTCTTGTGAGGAGGTGACCGGCAAGGTCAGTCTCCGATTGCTCATCAGAGGAGGGGAGAGTGTGGCGGTGACTGTCAAGGTCACTCTTGTTCACAGTGTATCCCAACAGTCATTTAGGTGGCACTTCTCTTTTGGGCAATAGAATGTCATTGGGGAATGCAAGGCGTCTTCTCTTCTAGATCGCAACTTCGATGTCGCGTTGCTTGAAATCAGTTATGTTCAATGTTAGTGTGTGCAGGTGTGTGTGCGTGTGTGTGTGGTGCATCTTGTGAGGAGGTGACCAGCAAGGTCATTTTTCCTCCGATTCCTCGTCAGAGGAGAGGACAGTGTGATGGCCCATGGTTTTGGCCTCTGAGCCCTCTGGTTCAGCTGCATTCTGATCTCCTGGTGTTTGCGATCCCTTGGTGGACCGTCCTCTGCTGCTTGGACCCGTCGGCAATGGCTTGCATGGGTCCAACGAAGTCCTCTCAGATCGCTGTCTGCGTGATGAGTAGAAACTGGTACGTCCCGAGCCACCTCGGCGAGTTCCAGCTCCTTCGTCTGTGGTCGTGGACCAGGACCCAATCCCCAGGAGAGATGTGATGCAGGAACCCCTCCTTAGCCTCAGGAAATGGCGGTCCTCACTCTGTTGGAGACATCTGTTAACATCCTCCGCCACCCCTGTTTTTGAAACATGATCTGGCCCGTGGGCTAGTTTGAAAGCATAATGAAAACATGAACGAGGTAGTACAGGTTTGTCATTAGGCCCTAGATACAGGTTAGTTTGGTGGTGGAAATGTGCACTTAGTCCTTCATTTCTTTTCTCCGCAGGTGGAGCAAATGCTTGTAGGTCAGAAATGTAGGCTCTTGAACTGAACCCGGTCCATCCCTGTACTGCTCCACGTAGGGTCGGCCCGGGTCGTGCTGCTGGAGGGCTCACCTCGGCGCTCCCGCCTCCAGCACAGGCTGATGAAGTGCTCCGTCTGTGGATCCACAGATGAGAGAGACAAACAGAGACAAAACAGAGCAAAAGAGAGTCCTCTGGTCTGGTCTCCCTGTTCCCTTCTTTGGTCAGGAACGGTTATTCAACAGTCTGTAGGAGATACTCAGAAACATGGTTAAGCGCAAGCTCCTGCTTTGGGGAAAAATTGTTGTTATTCTGTCAGGAAAACTTAAACAGGGTGACTGTTCAAGTGTCATTTAGAGCCAGTCTGCAGTCATGATCAAGGCAATTGGATTTGGCTCTAGCAGTTCTCTTGCGATTTTATGAAAATAAAATACGCTATATTCTCGTCTCAACAAAACAACACCCCCTAAGGGTGAAAGCAAAAATTCCCTGAAGTCAGGATAAAAATAGAGATGGGTCAAAGAAAATGACACTAAAATGAACTGGCTTCATTTACAATTAACTAATCAAAGAACTCCATCAAAGCTTCATTTGTATAGCTAAAATTCGTATATCTAAACCCTCCCTCTTCTGCATTTGAGGACAGAGTATTTGGGCACTGCTTCGGACAAAATGGTCTCTTCTCCGTTTCATACTTATCTGTCGCTCACAGTGAGTAGGTGACATGGCGTTGGTCTGCATCTCACGAACCCCAGATCGCCCATCTGTAGGGAAACAGGCCAGTAACCTCCGGTGTCCTGTGCCCGTCTCCTGGTTCGGCATTCACCCATCACTCCCGGAACGACAGTTGTCTGTAAAAAACCACTCAGAAAAAAACACTCAGGCCCGATGAATGTGCCTCAAACTATAAACATGAGATATTTAACATAACCATTTAAAAATATAATTGGGTTATGAGATGCTGCATTCAGATTAAGACACTAGCAACCCTTATCTATTCCCCCCACTATTATGCACAACCCTTATGTCTTAAGCTACATATCAGAAAGAGAGACAAAACAAACAATTAAAACAGACAAACAGCAGGTCCCAAGCAGTCCCCAGGAAGGCATGATCCAGGCTTCTCAAAGACCTGTTGCCCAGGGTCCATAGCACCTGAAAATTAAGACTCAAAACACAGACTGGGTTCAATAGCAGAGGAGAAGGCCTAATGCCAGCTCCTCAAAAAACACATTATCATTATATGAATGAAAATTCATACAGTAGAAATGCATAAAACGAACAGCTTATGGCCATTCATTGACTATTTGAAACAAAACTCCTGAATCAAACACCTATTCAACCCTGTCAGACTTTTGAGTTCGCTCTACATCTATTTTATCCTGTTTATTTCACTTAAAAATTAAAACTCTCTATCTTGGCTAGTTTAAAATCACCCTTATGGGTTGTTCAAGGGAAGTCCAGCAGGTGGCGCTCGACCCCAAATTTGAGGCTCTTCCTTTTCATTCAGCTTGCGGTAACTGTGACACCGTTCAATCCAGTGGCCATACTGACCACAATGGAAGCATGAATCATCTCTATCTTCACTTCGATTATACCTTTTTCCTCGCCTAACCCTACCAGAACGCTTCCTATTGTTTCTCTGTCGCCACTGTGGTCGTTGTTGGTTCCACCTCGCACCAGCAGTCTGATTGTCCAGCTGTTGTAACTGAGCAGCTTGTAATCTGGCTGCACCTAGCTTCATTTCTTTCAACTCCCTCTCTTCAATGTGATCACGAAGACGCTCCGCATAGCGGAAATGATCAACAACTTCTTCGAGAGAAGTCGATTCCCAGGTGTGGCACATCAACCTAACTTGGTCGGACAAAGAGGAGAGAGAGTTATTCATCAATTGTTGTTTCAAAATCTTTTTATAATCGGCGTTCGCTTTGTCCATGCCACTGTGTGCGGCGAAAACTGATTCTAGTCGTTCCCAAAATTCTCGAACTGTTGATCGGAGTTTTGTTTGCAATATGTGATACGGTCCCAATCCATCTTTTTAGGGAATCGAGTTTTGATTCTGTTCAACAGCGCAGTGTTTTGGTCAGAAAAATCGGCATGATTAAAAGGCAATGTAATGTCAAACGGATGTTTCACATCCACCCATTTTAGCCCAAGGCACTGTCTCATGATCATGGCGATTTCCTCTGCGTGAGGCTCATACATACGAACTAAACTGTTAAAAAGATTTTCAAACTCGTCAATGTCTTTGGTTGGATCGGACAAGGTTTTAGCTATTTCACGTAGTTCATCAGAGCGCCAGGGTCTGTAAACCGTAATCTCTGGAGTCCAGGCCGCATAACCAGCTGCATAATTTATTTGTGAAGGGCGAGGAACAGGGTTTGGGCAGCGTATCAGAGGCGCGTGTATTTGCGGTCCCTCCAGACTATCTCTAGCCATTTGCAGTTGTTCCAAATTAACCTTAGCCTCAGATATAGCTCTAGCCAAATCTTCCTTATACCTCGTAGAAAGGGGCGAAATGAGAGAAGGGGCGTGGCTAATGGCGGGAGCATGAAAAGGGGAAAGAACAGCCTGGTTGGGTGTGAGCACGGAGCAACGAGTCGAGGGGGGATCTAATTTTAAATCAGAGTTATTCTGCTGGGGAAATGGCGGAGAGACTGTTTGCTGAATCTCCTTATCTTTCCTTCCTGACCCAAAAACCCGCTCTCGTGCTACTCTCTCCCAAATCTTAAAAACAGACCAGTCTACAGAATTAACAGGCTTTTCCCTTAACCTAGACATCTCAACCACCTGTAGCTGAGCCCGAATCTTAGCTAAAAATTTAACACTAAATGTCAGATATGGATGTAAGAAATCGAAAATGCTTTAGCACATAACGAAAATCTGCCAACAAACGCTCGCAGAATAATGCTTCAGCGCAACAATCTCCTCAGGCTAGCAGTAGAATCCTGTGACCTCCTCTAGCCCTATGTTATTAGCCGGGGTTACAGGGACACCTAGTGGTGATCCCAAAATGTTGCATGTATGACCCGGATGTGGTCTTTGGTTGTGCGCGGGGAAATTTAAAGAAACAAATCCCAAATAATCATGACGCAGCCTAAAAACCCCAAAACAGCAACGAAAAGAAACCTTATGGTTAACTCACGGCGGGAAAGAATACAATTTCGAAGAAACAAACATTAAGACACATTAAAATTCGCTTAGTACTCACCCAGTCAGGAATCTCTTTGTTCTCCCTCTGGCTCAAGGCGGATCACCGGGAGTTGTTTTCCTTATCTCCTAGGCAACCAGCTAGCTAGCCTACTGGGAATCTAGCAGAAATGTAACAGTCTAAAAAGGGTACAAAACAATACTTTACCTGGATCCATGGCGCGCGTAACAAACATACAATCAAGAGCCGAGGCTCAAAAATGCAATCAAAAATCCCACTGAGCCGGCGAAAAATAGCGCTTAGACAAACATAAAGACAACACAACCCCGTTCGGGGACAAAAAACAGACACTCCGGAGGTTAGCTGGTAATCGCACTCACTGCGAACTTCAACCCATTTGGAAATCGCACTCACTGCGAACTTCAACTCATTTGGAAATCGCACTCACTGCGAACTTCAACTCATTTGGAAATCGCACTCACTGCGAACTTCAACCCTGTGGGAATCGCACTATCTGCGAACTTCACTCTGTGGAAATCGCACTATCTGCGAACTTCAATCCTGTGGAAATCGCACTATCTGCGAACTTCAACAGGTTCCCTTCTGTGCTAATTCTGGAACATCGAACTAAAGCAACCCAAAACGTTATCCTAGAAGTGCACTCTCACTGCTTAACTACAGCCGAGCCGACAAACAATCTAAACTGTAGTCTACATCAACTGTAAGGGAGCGAGTCCCAAACCCAAAATTACACCTCTTCTGAAGAGAACCCCCGGTAGCCTAAACAAGGACGAAGTCAAAACGACAATACGATATAAATATGTATATTGCTGTTCACATCTCCTTGGATAGTTACTTACTTAATACCCACGCTGGGGTTTCCTGTTTTCAACCAATCCAGACCAACACAACTGAACCAAATCAAGGCAAATACAACTCAGAACCACAAGAGGGTTCGTTTAAACGTACCTGTGAGCCTCAGGAATCCAGTGGCAGAACTGAGGAAATAATCTCGGCATGCGCTCTGGCGCAAGAGAGAAAATTGATTTTCCAAGCCCATATGGACCGACACGTCTGTCGATCAGTCCTATCCACTGGAATCCCGGCAACACGCAGGTAGTCCTCCCAGATCATCCGCGTCGCCAAACTGTAGTGGATTTTAAAGGATTTACCAAGATTCGTTCAAAAGGTTAAGTCTGATTTATTGTGAAACACATTACGAGCGCAAGGACTTCCTGACAAACGCAGCAAAGGTGGTTCAGTCAGAGAAGTGAAGTCAGTCACTTCTGGAGGTGGCTTATGTACAGTCCAAACAAAGGTACAGTGTTTCCAGGATGTGATTGGCTACTGCATTGTACATGAATGGCAGGCGTGGCCAAGAGTAAAGACATGTGACATGAGAAAACAAAGAAAACAGAGGTCTGAATCAGGACTAAGGTGGGGCCCTTCTGACCTAAACAAAGAGATGAGGAAGAGCTATGCAGAGTGTGCTCACAATTACAAAAGAGGGAGAGCTGAGGTGTTTTACATGACTGAAACTGGGGTTTTGCAGGGGACTTGGGGGGAGGTGATAAATTACAAAGACAAAGGCTTAAGGTGGGTTTAAGGTGTTTGGATGTAAATTCCTGGACAACTGGCTCCCAGTTCACCTCCGGATCGAGTTCAAAGTCCTGGTGTTTACCCACCGAGCTCTCCACGGACGGACCCCGGCCTACATCTCAGAACTTTTACACCCTCACTCTCTGAGTCGGTCTCTGAGGTCATCCGACCAGGGTCTCCTGGCGGTGCCCCGGACCAGACTAAAAACTCAGGGTGACAGAGCATTTGAGGCGGTGGCGCCAAGACTCTGGAACGCTCTTCCCCAGGCCCTGAGAGAGCCATCCACTGAACTCATGTTCAAAAAACTTCTTAAGACACACATGTTCAGGCAGGCCTTCGGCCATCTATAACGCCTTGCTGCTCGCAATGTTGTTGTTTTATCTGTTCTGTGTCGTTTTAATCTTGTCTTGTGTTGTATTGCCATTTTAATTTATTACTGTAAAGCACTCTGTGCATCCGTGCTGTGAAGAGCGCTATATAAATAAAGCTTACTTACTTACTTACTTACTAAATTACTTAGGTTTTAAAATAAATTTTGAAGTCATACAGTTACAGAATTGTGAGGAGAAATCCTGCATGTCTGTTTTGTGTGTAATTTCTCATTTACAGTTAATATTAACACTAAAGATTTGCAGTCTAGGCCTAATAAAAATAATGATAAAAAATATGCCTATGAATAAAGTCCTAATTTTGCAACCTAAATGTGAGCAATGAACGCTGAGCAGTGAACGTAGAATGCAAGGCATTGGGCTACTTTCTTAGGTGACACAATTGAAGAACTAGACAAACAAGTTACACACTCTGGTACAGTAGGTGGCTGTATGCACATTAAAGTTGTTTGCGATCCGCCACTAAACCCAGCGAAGAAGAAGAAGAACGAGGAGGGGTTAAACTTCCGCCCCGTTTGAAACAGAAGCGATTGAGAAAGACCAACACGCTGTCTTTGTCTCCGCGACAACACAGATCCTGTAAGTATCTCAATTTCAATGTATACATTAGTATGTATACATACATACTATGTATTTTGGTATCGTCCCAGATAAAACACCAACGTTATGTGCAAGCTACCCTTTTGTAATGATTATCTATATGCAGATGCTCTCTTTCCAATGTTAGCTAACTAGCTAGCCAGCTAACGTGATTAGCCTTTTTCGGGCAATGGTGGAGTCTTCTCAAGTCTAGCAGGCTCGCGCGAGCTCCTGCACGTTCGTACTGTTTCATCGCTTGGAATAAAATGCAATAATTAGCTTACTCATTGATTTCGCATTAACCCACGACACCGTTAGTATGTGTTTGTTTTTAGGCATTCATTTTTCCGAAGTTAACGTTAACAGAATACTAGAAGCCCCAACAACGGAGCTAGGCTAGCTAGCAGGATTTGTTATAGCAGCCATCTTGGCTCATTTTGTTACAGCAGCCATCTTGGTGGATTTCATGTTACTCTTAACTGTTGAAATGGTTGCTCATTCTGTCAAACGGGTAAAGAATTGTGTACTACGTTTTCACTCACATACAAATCCAAATTTTGCATAATAGGTACTCATGATGTGGACTACTAATAGAGGCGCTAAGACGGCCCCAGGCGTGGCCAGGGGCAGTCCTGGGACAGCACCACAGGCTCTGTGAGTCTTGTTCAGTTGAATGCCCTCATGAGTATTAACAGAAGAGCACCATATACATATGCACACATACACTCTAACATGTCGCTCTCTCCTCAGCTCAGCCCAATGGTCTCTGATGGTTCTGTCTGGCCAGCCCTTAGGTGGAGAAACACCTGATCATCAATAAAGGCACACGTAAGTACAAATGCACATACGTTTCCATAGACGGGATAAACAAAAGGGAATATTGATATTGAGTTAATGTTAGCGGTAGACATGTGAGATTCATAAGACGCATCACTGACGCCAGTGACGCCACAATATCAGGGAAATTGAGCAATTGCTTCCCTGTAGTGCAAACTTGCAAGATTCGCTCAGTTATTAACCCTTCTTGCCTTTTTTGTTGTTGGTTTTCTCTCTCCTCCTTCCTCTCTGTGCAGTTCTCCTGTGTGCTGAGCCGCTATCCCATGTATTGCCACTGCTGACAGGGTAGAGCTCAGCCCCATGCAGAAGTGAGTGATGAGGAGAGGGAAGATCATTTTCCCGTTTTTTTCCCCTCCAGTTTTAGGAACCGTCTCAAGAATGTGTTCCCCACTTTTATGCCTTTAAATCAGGGTTGGAGTATTCCAGGTGTGTGGCCATGGCCATGAACACCAGTAGAGGAGGGAACCAAGTGTCTCATTCTCTCTCCACAGTTGTGTGGTTGTAACCCCCCACTAGCTACATATTCATTCAATCTTTATTTAACCTCGTGAATCAATTGAGAGTAAGCTCTCATTTACAATGACGTATAATCACTCTATATTTGAACTTGTACTACAGGTGAGATAATCCTTTTTAATTGTCTCTCTCATTCGCTCTCCTAGCTGTGATGTTAGAGTTGTGCAAGACTTGGGTGTTCTCCTGCTCTGAGTGCCCATTCTCCTATACCTCCCAGATCTACCTCCACAAGCACATCAAGAGGAGCCATGACAACCTCTGTCTGCTGAGGAACACACAGAGCATTATGAAGTAGCCAGTGCCTTGGCGAAGGTGTTTGAGCAGCAGTCATCAATGGATTAACTCCCAAGACACAAGGAAGAGACACACGCTATGACTCCAGTGACGAAGGTAATATAATAAAGTGCATTCAACAGTCCCAAAAGAGTACTACTTGAGTTGACTAATCTGAGCTAATTTACCTCTACTATATGTTCCAGTGCCCAGGCAGCCGGTCGGCAGAACTCAGACCAGACCAGCTATGCCAGGTGCCAGAGCCGGAAGGCCTGCTCTGCCAGTTATCAATGCAGGTATCCATGCATGTTTGTGTTGGTGAAATGTCTATGCATATTTGCACACTTAGTTAACTCAGGACTTTTGGAAGACTCATGTACTCAGTTCACTAATTCGCTCATCTCACATCTCACTACTCGGCAGTAGATGTTCGTCCCGGGTCCTTTGAGCCAAGGCGCTGTGAGCCCAGGCCCTTCAGCCCTTCAGACGTCCAGGCACGAGCAGCATGCATCAGCGATTAGCACCCCGGCCAGACCAGGTCAGGGTCTGACATGTCTCATTTCGAGTTGATTCTTCCCCTTATGCCAGAATCACTACGCCGCCAGCACCATAGTTTCCTGCTCATCCCTTTATCCTCAAGTTTTCAGGTAGTTCTCTGATGCCATCGCCTGTGAGACCAACAGCTCCAGCAGTGTTGCCATCAAGCTCTGCAGATGCTGGTATGCTGAATTTTGTGAACTACTTCATGCTGCATGTAGGGATATACTTTGAGCTGAATATCCATTATGGGACCGTACAATTACTTATAGCCACATCTGTGTTTAATATCCAGACTTCCAGAGGATGATGTGTCAGCAGTTCTCCAGCGTCATGCAGAGTCTGAGGGAGATGGCACAGACAATGATGAGACTGGAGCAGAGGCTGGAGCAGAGACTGTCCGGCGAGTCTGCAGACAGCTATCGTGGAGCAGTACTGGATGACCTGCACCCTGCTAAAACGGAGGAGGAGCTGCTGGTCTTGGAGGAGCAGCTGAAGGACAAGGATCATCAAAGGAAGATGGTGAGTAACTTCAGGGCAGAACTTTGTTCCTTATTTTTGCAGGGAAGTGTTAAGGAAATGTAAAAGTAAATGATTGTCTTTATGTTTTGCAGACACGATATCTGAGCTTCATGCCATGTGCATTGAAACCATTCCCTTTTTGGTTAAAAGGTGCAGTTATGGCCTGTAAGCCAAGCACCACTGTGACGGAGGTGTCTGCCCAGCTGCAGGAGATGCTGAAACATGCCCCTGCTCGATTCAAAAAGGTATGTGATGTCAGGCAGTTAATTTTCTCGTATCCAGTGACATGGCACGCTTCCAATGAACGTATGCGACTTGCTAAATATAGCCAGTGGTCAGTAAGTGACCATATTTGCACCGTGCGAAAAAGACGTGCAGACCAAGTCATATAAATACCTGTAAATCTAGTGTCAGCCAAGTGAGTTTATTACGGAAGTTCCTGCCCACGTTTTTTGCACGCGGCCGCACCGTATTTGCACCGTGCGAAAAAGACGTGCAGACCAAGTCATATAAATACCTGTAAATCTAGTGTCAGCCAAGTGAGTTTATAACGGAGGTTCCTGCCCACGTGATCACGTGCGTTCTTTGCACGCGGCCGCAACTTCTGAATGACGTGTCGTTCTTACGTAGCGTCTACTAAACGGCAGATCTCGCGTTTCCGTAAATGGACGCGTAATTTCCGCACGCGGCGCAGACGAATCGTCACCTATAGCGGCCGTATGTAGAACGTTTGCGCAACCTGCGTGTGTTAGTAGGGCGTGTTGTCACCTTTTTCCGAAAAGAATTGCATATTGCCAGTTTACATGGCGATGGTAAGGGTGGCGTTTTTAAAAGATTCCACTCTGGAAAAGTATTCTTCCCGTTTTACTCCGTGAAAGCCCTGCTGCAAGGCGTTTGTACCGAGGAGGCCTAGGCTATGCTGATAATTTGCCGACACAACAAACACTGGAAATAGCCTATCTAATGTGTGGACATAGACATCTGTTGTTTTTACAATAAGTAATTACAGGGGAAAATTTTATTAGAAAATAATTTGACTGTGCGGCCACCACTAGGCCTATACACATCGTACAGGTTATTTAATTCGAATACAATATTTCAATCTTTTAATAACTGGCCTTTAGTAAATTAATTGATTCATTGATTAAAAACAAATACATTTCAGTTTTCTGTAAAATCATTCATTTGTCAAAAGCATGGCACGGGAACGGACAGTCGTGGGAATAAGGATTTTGCCGCGGCGCGGCTTTCACCCTAAACCATTTTCGTGACAGTTGGTTATAGTGTCAAAATCCTTGTATTGATAGTGTTTATTAATTACCAAATGGATGTCTTCAAATTTTGACCTTGGAGATGACCACCCCCCCTCTACTAAGTGTGGCATATCAGAGGTAGAGTAGGCATTACTTGTAGCTTAAATTATGTTTTAAATGTTTTAAAACATACAGTGTAGCAGTGGAAGTGGGCATGTAGCTCGGTGTCTTAGCTTGCATGTCTTAGCTTGCATGTAGCAAAATTATCACTTATAGACTTAACGGCTTCAGAATGAAAAAAAAAAGATCCAGTGGTAATCCTAAAAGTAATCTACGTAGGGCAAAACATCCATCTGGATAAATTCTGTGTTAACCACATACAGTATGTAGATAGGCAATCATGTAAAGTCACATTATTCTTTTTTTCCATTTCTCATTTTACTGTAGTTACCAGAATGAATGGAGCCCAAATACAACATCAGAAGTTGAATACTTCAGACAATTAGGAGCCAACTACAATAAAGGTATAAAATGGAATTGAATATTGTCAGAAAAACTAAGACACTGTTGCTTAGTGAACATTGGGCCCTCTGGGCTACAACTAGGGTGACGTAAGCCCCTGGGTTACAAACATGTTTTGACCCAATAAAAGGTGCTGCTAACATCAAGTTGTGGGGAGTTGTGTCAGCATACGGAGCATCTCTCTCAGTCAGTGGACAGTATACAAACAAATGACAAGATATTTCCATAAAAAATCCAGTGATTTAAACTAATGCGGTAGGCTATACACTGTTTAGACCGATTGGATAGATCTATCACTTCTTGTTGAACAAAAACCTTATGCTGCTGCCCACATGGAATGTACTGTATGGATATGTTATTATTGTGAACATCAAGGGAGTAATTCTATTTACTTTTACTTTTAATTGTCAAGACTATTGTCATGGTATTATTCATGTTCTTCCCTCTCTGCCAGATAGTATGGAGAACCAGACACTCAACAACCATGTTCTTCTCCTGGAGGCGATAACGATCACCCAACCGGGCTTCTATTCTGCCTTTAGCCTCCTAATCCTCATCTACATGGCTATCATGATGTCCAACATCGGCCTCCTAGTGCTGATTTTCACAGAGAGGAACCTGCACCAGCCTATGTACATCCTCCTGTGCAACCTGCCTGTCAATGACATTCTAGGCGCTACGGTGATAATACCCCGTCTGTTGAAGGACATCATTACAGCAGCGTCTGAACGATATATCTCTTACATTGAGTGTGTTGTTCAGGCTTTCGGAGCTCATATTTATGGTACAACGTCTCACACCGTTCTCATGATCATGGCCTTCGACAGGTATGTGGCCATCTGCAACCCCCTGCGCTACTCCACCATCATGAGCAACAGAATGGTGGTCAAGCTGAGTGCGTCTGCCTGGGGAGTGGCCTTAGTCTTAGTGGGGATCCTCCTCGGCCTCACCATCCGGCTCTCACGCTGCAGGAGGGTCATTATGAATCCATACTGTGACAACGCAGCCATATTCAAGCTCTCTTGTGAGAGTGTGTTAATAAATCACATTTATGGTTTTGCGTTTACCATAGTGCTGTTTGTGTCATCTATAGGCAGCATCAGTCTCACCTACCTGAAGATTGCTATAGTTTGTCTGAGGAGTAAGAGCAGTTCTTTAAACAGCAAAGCCCTGATGACCTGTAGCACTCACCTTCTGGTCTACGTCATTGTGTTATTCTGTGGGTTCACTATTATCACGTTGCATAGATTCCAAAACTATGCTCACCTGGGCAAGCTGACCAGTGTGCTGTTTGCTGTGATCCCTCCCTTTCTCAACCCTATTATCTATGGCTTACAATCTAAAGAGATCAAACAGAGGATCTTTAGAATGTTTAAAAAAAACAAGGTGTCCGTCTAATTTTAACTAAACAGTATCTAAACAGTATATACATAAACATATATATATGTATATACTGTTACATATATATATGTTATACTGTATATGTATATACAGTACTATATAATGATGCCAGTCACTCGACCAAGATTTTCTTTGGTTGATGACAGCCCTATTACTATATGTGTGTGTGTGTGTGTGTGTGTCTGCGTGTGTGTGGTGTATATATATGTATATATATATATATATATATATATATATATATATACATACATATATAGTACCATACAATATATAATACCATACGATATTGTATTGTCTATTATGTATTATATTGTGATATGATGTTATGTTATGAAAAAACATGTAGGTATTTCATGGGATACTTTCTGCTTGTGAATAATTCATTAAACATAAGGGGAATGCCACTGAAAACTGAGAACCTTAACTGTTTCATAATTATAATTATTTTCTTTCTTTTCAAATCAAACACATAAGCACCAAACGTCTGAAACATGGTCACAAGTTATCATAATGCAAATGAATAAAACAAGGAGCACATGATGCAGTTTTAAAACTTAAAATACAGTATATACAGGTACTAAGAATATTTACTGTAGTAACAGTTTCTGTAATCCATAACAGAATGCAGGCAACCACCATGGCAACAGCAAAGAATGCACAGTATAATTTCATATAATCTGTGAGCCATGACACGCGGAACACATAAACATCGACATAATCTCTTGTAGTTTTCATGATGAAGAAGCCAGACTCATTCACTCATTGCACACCACTTCACACTCTTCACATTGTGCTGTACTTGGGACCACCCTATTGTACCTTTTCTTATTCATCCTCTTCTGTCGTGGGCAAAATTTCCACTGAGGACAAAAAAGGAAGGAAAATACTTGGTCTACTCAGGTCAACTAGGACCTCAGGTCAAATAGGAGCCTGGATTATACAATACTTGGTCTGGGTATCAACCACAGCTAACTGACAATACTGATGACTCAGTACCACAGTATGGTAAACATAAGTAGCAGCATAGAAACAACTTCAAAGAACAGTGGCTGAACAGCAATGTGCAAAGGTGCAATCAATGCAATCCAAAAAATGCAACTACATTCTACAACCTGTCTCGCTCCTGTTGAGTAAAGCACATTTAAACAATTCGCTTTATTCACTTCAGCTGCCATATTGGTCAGTCTGGCGTAATTGGTGGTACGGATGCGGAAGTGCCCGTTGACTCCACTGTTAAAAGTTCAGTATAAAAACAACACTTCAAGAACCAAGAAGGTTCCGGTGCCCTCTTGCAGTGGTTCGCATGGACCAGTGGAGGCTCGTCCATTGAGGCAGGGGAGGACAGTCCTCCTCAGTTTGTGGAGAGAAGAGAGGGATTAAAATATAAATATATGAATTTATTTATTCATAATTAATATTGTCTCAGTTTTGTTCATAAAGCAGGTTTTCCCTATGGAGAAAAACCCATTATTGAAATTCTAAAGCTCCAACAGTGACATCTATAACATGCAGCTGGAGGACCCATAGATATCTATGGAAGGGAGGCTAGCCTCCCTTAGGGCGGGTTCTTTTCTCTTAAATCAGTGTAATGCCTTTTTTTCTTGCTCATTTGTGATTGGCCGAAACGCTGAAAAATTACCGCAAGGGAGGCTAGTACTCCGGCCCTGTCTGAACAGGATTCAGATATTGACATTTTATTAGTCCAATCACATTCCAGATTCCAGATTTACCACAGTGAAGGCCGATTGAGTCGGCGTTGATGTCTGTGTTTCTCTTCCCTGTGCCATTGGAGACTTTTTCTGTGTTTGTAGCTCCATAATATAATACATCCGAAAGTATTATGGGACATATTATACATCAAACTGTTCGTCTATTTGTCTTGATTCTAGCCATCTAAATATCTAAGCTGACATAAATACTTTTTGAGCTAGAGCCGTCTGAACACGACAGTTCCACTGGCTGGCTATCGCCGGTAACGTTAGCTACGAGGTGCACGTCAGGCTATGGCATAGGCAGGCGTGCAGATTGGCTGGAGGCGCAAACTGTCAGCAACTCATCCAAAACATTTCTAGAGGGTCGCAACACCGGATCGGAGAAATCCACAGCCTGGCTCCTGCTTGCGTGAGAATTGATCGCTTTGCGTTGCTTATTCCTCATCCAGTGATGGATGGGAAACTTTCAACTGAATGTTCATATTGTTCTGATAATTGTAGGCTATAGCAACATAAGAGTGGCAGCTTTGACAGCAACCCAAATGAGCTAGTGCTAATCCCATAGCTGTACCATTGCTAGCTAGCCATGAGCGAACTGTTGGATACTGCATTTGCGGTGCAACGTATTCCATTGTCCAGTTGTCAAAACTATTTGCCAACAAACTGTTTGAGAGCCAGCACACCTCAGTGTCCCCTAATCAAAAACATTTTTCATATATCACCTTACCTCTCCAGCACCTCACCAATGTAAATTATTTTCTCTCTTTAGAGAAGAGTACAATCCACTACAACAACTATTGCTTACAATGTTTTATTGTTGTTTTGTAATATTTTATCATGAATATGATAAATAAATGCTGCATGTAGTTATAGAAAGTGTTATTCAGTTTTTCATATGCTAAAACTGACTGACTGACTGTAAATCCACTTTAAAGCTGATATTTCAAATAATAACTGACTGATGGAAAGTGCCCCCCCAGCGGCCATGGGCGGTTTGCCTCTCTTCCTCCTGTCCTCCTCAGTTTTTCGAGTCACCTTACCATCCCCCCTTTTGACACATGGTCTCCCCCATGTGTCAACTTAGAAAAATACAGAAACCAAGATTGAGGAAGACGGGGCAGATGGTTAGGCCCCCGCCAAACCTCCTCCTTTTTGGCACAGCCACACTTCTGCCACAGCTTGCGCTCACTGTCCGTGGCCGCGTCCTGAACTTCCTTTAACTGGGTGGAAAGAGTTAGTGAAGGGGAAGCAACGCAGGAGTCATGCAGGCAGAGAGGAGTGCAAGCAGGGGGTAAGCAGGCTGCTGCCTTCGCTGCTGCATCTGCACGAGCATTGCCTTTCGCAACCGGATCAATGTTTCCTGTATGGGCTTCACATTTAACAACAGAAACACGAAGTGGGAGCTGGAGCGCATCTAGGAGGGCAGAGATAAGAGCATGATGTGCAATAAACTTGTCAGTTGAGGTCAAGAAGCCTCAATGTTTCCAAATCATACCAAAGTCATGAACGGCACCAAAGGCGTACCTACTATTTGTTGCGGGCTAACGTACAAGCCTCAGACAAAGCAACCAGCTCAGCAGCTTGCGCCGAGAGGTTCTGAGGAAGCGAGCCTGATGCAACCGTTTCATAATCAGTAACAACTGCCCAACCGACCTGATTCATCCCTGTATCGAAGTTACGTGAAGCAGACCCATCCACATAGAACACCAAGTCCGGGTTGTCAAAAGCAGTGTCGGACAGATCCACCCTGGGGGAACAAACACACACAGAGAAAACCTTTGTACCGGTATTCTTTAATAAACTTTGTTTTACTCTTTGACGCTCGGCATTCAACATCATTCCAAAGAACACTTTGCTACTGAGTTTTTCCACCACACTGTTCTCCCTAGCCATGAACATGCTTACCAAGTCTGCTGAGCCAGAGTGCAGAGGGCCTCTATCAAAATCCAGTCAACGGCAGCCATCCATCAGGGCATTAATGGATGACCTCACAGTCACGACAGAATCAGTCCCAGGCTGCTGGTGGATTTTGAAGGGTCTCAGGAAATTGGTGGAGTGGGCCCGGATGCGTTTTAAACCTGCCAAATCAAGATCCATGGTGCTGAAGAAAGGGAGGGTGGAGGACAAGTTCTGGTTTAAAATCTCAGGCAAAGCCATCCCTACCATCACAGAGAAGCCAGTCAAGACCTTGAGCAAGTTTTTTGACAGCTCTCTGAGAGACACAACATCTATTCAGTCCACCTGCACTGAGTTGGATGGCTGGATGAAAACCATGGACAAGTCAGGCCTACCTGGGAAGTTTAAAGCCTGGGTCTACCACCACGGCATTCTCCCAAGGATCCTGTGGCCCCTCCTTGTCTATGCCTTCCCAATCTCAACGGTCGAGATCTTGGAGAGGAAGGTCAGCAAACACCTTTGAAGATGGCTTGGGCTACCAAAAAGCCTGAGCAGCATCGCTCTCTATGGGCACAATAACAAACTGCAGCTGCCCTTCAGATCCTTGGAGGAGGAATTCAAGGTGACAAGAGCCAGAGAAGTGGTGCAGTACAGGGACTCGAGTGACCCACGGGTGGCCAATGCTGGGATCCCAGTGAGGACTGGCAGGAAGTGGAGAGCAGAGGAGGCCAGGCTACGTCACAGGAACCTTGTGGGAGTGGTCACACAGGGCCAAGCTGGGCTAGGGTCCTTTCCAACTCCTCAATTGAACACCAGGGGGAAGGAGAGATGGCGCCTTGTCCAGGAGGAGGTGAGAGCAGCAGTGAAGGAGACAAGATCCTGCAAGGCAGTGGGGATGAAACAACAGGAAGCTTGGACAAGATGGGAGGTGATGGAGAGGAAAGTTACCTGGACTGAGCTCTGGAGAGCCGAGCCTCAACGCATCAAATTCCTCATCCAGGCAGTCTACGACGTGCTTCCAAGCCCGTCAAACCTGCACACATGGGGCTTAGCAGACACACCAGCATGCCCCTTGTGGTCCAAGCCAGGAACCCTAGAACACATCCTCAGCTGCTGCACCAGGGCACTTGGAGATGGAAGATACCGTTGGAGGCATGACCAAGTCCTTAAGACCATTGCTGAAGCCATCAGCGCTGGACTTGTGTGGGCAAAGCAGTTCCAACTCTCCCAGAGAACCATCGCCTTTGTCAGAGCTGCGGAGCAGGCAACCCATGCCAGAAGAACATTTGCTGGCATCCTGACCTCTGCAAGAGACTGGCAGCTGCTGGTGGACCTCGAACGGCAGCTGAAGTTTCCCAGCCACATTGCAGTCACCACCCTTCGGCCAGACATTGTCCTCGTGTCTGAGTCCACTAAGCAAGCTGTGATGCTGGAGCTGACGGTCCCATGGGAAGATCACTTGGAAGAAGCCTTTGAGAGGAAACTCTCGAAGTACGCGATTGTCAGCAGGCTGGGTGGAGAGCGAGGTGTCTTCTGGTGGAGGTTGGATTCAGAGGTTTTGCAGCCCGTTCTCTGGCCAGAGCCTTCAGCAGTTTAGGCATCGAGGGACAGAGGAAGAGGAGAGCCATCCGCAGTACTACCGATGCAGCAGAGAGAGCCTCAAGATGGCTGTGGCTCCAAAGAGGAGAGCCATGGAGTCATGGTACAGTAGCTAGCCATCTGGACACAAGCCGGGGTCTGACCAGCCCCGGTTGGGTCACCTGGAGGAGGGTGTATGATGTTGAAAGACCCGAAATACCCGATGATTCCAGGAACATCACTGAAGATGTGTCCAGAGGCATCAGTAGATGTATGTACACAGTTCCCACCATTACAGTAGATAGATATCTTTATTGCAGACTCTATGGTCCATAAAAAACAACAACAACACAAACAAGAATATACATTCCACATAAAAGACAGAGGTCCTATGTCCAATAAAATAAACATTAAAAAGAGTTCAGATACAGACTTTTATGCCAGTGCGCCCATTATTTGCCTCATTAAGATTTATGTTCTTATAGCGTTGTGGCAATAGTTAACTGTTTGTAAGGCTAGATCACATCCCTACGTGCCTCTCCCGTTTCATAATTGTTTCTTTACACAAGTGAATGTTCTGTTTGTACTGTTCCGGCAGGGCTACACACACACTATCCTTCAGACCCATATTGTAATGCTTCACTTCACAGTATAGCTCACCCCAGTTAAACGAGAAAGAGAAAACACACCAGTGAGTTGCAAAATATACAGTATGTCTTTATTATCATGTAATGTACACAAAAAATGAAAGCATCTGTGGCACAGGAAATGAAAACTGGAAGTGGCCACGTTGCTAGGAGTCAAATTTCACAGAGGGGGTACAATTTTGGATGGGGTGTTTCCAAACAAGGGGGGGTGGGAGGGACATAGAACGGACCTCGATGGCATAATTTCAATACTCTGGCCTGAAAAGGACATAGTTCAGATTATAAAATAGATAGATAACGTTACTCCATTAATCCCCACAGGGAAATTGTCGACAGATAAAGATTTTGACTTGGGTCCAAATATCCTTTAGCTTAAAATTTTAGATTTTGTGGGTGGTGCCAGTCTGCAGTTCAGCTGTTCAGCGCCCTGTTCTTGCTCTTCACACAGACCATGGCTAGTTCGTAGCTGGCTCGTAGTGCAGAGATAACATACTATAGCTTTAAGCATAGTACTGTACTGTATGTTATCTCCAAAAGTACAGCAATGTTAGGAATCAGCATCAAGGTAAACAAGGATTACATTTAACAGTACAGTATGTTGTTCTAACCCTTATATACCCTGTCCTATGATTGAAACATTCATTAACACATTTCCAAACATTCCAAATCTTAATTTCCCCCAACTCCAACCCTTGTCACCATATTGTAGAGGAGAGCAGAAAAATGACCCTTGCATATGTATAGCTACATATATTCCATATACTGCATTTAAAGGTGATGTATGTGATTTGGCTTAGAAGCATTTTTTGTTTCATTCTTATCCAGACAGCAATCAATAAATTAAATGACAATAAAATAAATGTAAAAATCCGGAGGCTAATCTGTAGAAATTGCAGGACTGTAACAAGTCTGTCCAATCATTTAATTAATTTCAAGGTATGAATGGATGCCCGTCAGCCTACCTGCCTGCCTAGCGAGTGTCATTTGTTTTCCCCCAGTTTGGAGGAGCGGCTTTGGAGGGAGGCCTGAAGGGACGGTGGGGATTTTGTCAGTTGCATTTTTCAAAATCTAGCCTACTCTACCTACAATCGCCTACCTTTAAGACTGGCATTAACTTTGATGAAAAATAACTGTCACGACACTGGTGTGATAAAGACTGTACTGTACGTACTGTACATTGGCATTGTAATCTCTATAAGCAGTGATAATGTATGAGCATTTCATTCATATTGGCTGATCTATTAGAGAAATGTATATGGATAGCCCTTAGGTTGTTCGGCACACTATGACGGTGTCTGCGACCTTACAAAAAGGAAGTGTAACACATTTCCAAACATGGCAACTCTTAATGTCCTCCAACTCCAACCCTCTTCCTCTTATTATCATTGTGAAAAATCTTAAAGATGATCTGCCTGATCTCTTTGCTCTGCAGGCCGTAGATGATGGGGTTGAGTCCAGGGGGAACCACATGAAACATGATGGCTGCCAGCTTCCTGTAGTCGGACCACTGAGGGAAACGGTGCAGGAAGATGAGGGTGAAGCCACTCACTAGCATGATGACATAGACGGCCATGTGGGTGGTGCAGGTCTGCAGGGCTCGGCTGTTCAGCACTCTGTTCTTGCTCTTCACACACACCATGGTGATTCTCAGGTAGGTCAGAGTCACGCTCCCTATGGAGGAGCCCAGGAGTACCACAGTAAATGTGAGGCCGTAGATGTTGTTGATGGCGATGCTCTCACAGGAGAGCTTGAACAGTGAGGCGTTGTCACAGAATGGATTCATAATGACCCTCCTGCAGCGGGAGAGCCGGATGGTGAGGCCGAGGAGGATCCCCACTAAGACTAAGGCCACCCCCCAGGCAGACGCACTCAGCTTGATCACCATTCTGTTGCTCATGATGGTGGCGTAGCGCAGGGGGTTGCAGATGGCCACATACCTGTCGAAGGCCATGATCATCAGTATGGTGTGAGAGGTGGCAGCGAACAGATGGCCGCTGAATGCTTGTGTGACACAGTCAATGTAGTATATATACCGATCTGCACTTGCTACGAAAATGTCACTCAGCAGTCGTGGAATAATGATGGTAGCTCCAAAGGCATCATTTACAGGCATGTTGCAGAAAAGGATATACATGGGCTGGTGCAGGCTCCTCTCAGTAACGATCAGTATTAAGAGGCCGATGTTGGAGACCATGGTAAAGATGTAGATAAAGAGTAGGAGTATGAAGGCTGGGTAGGAGGACCGCTGGGTGACCTTCAACCCCTCTATTTGTAGCACATGGTGGCTGTATGTCTGGTTCTCCATGGGAGCTTCTCACTACCTGGGAGAAAGCAGAGCACATGGGGAGAATACTGTGTTGGAGCTGAGACATTTGGAGGTGTCAGTGAGGGTCACCAACAGAAATATTTGGCAAAGGCATTGCAAGAGAATTTCTACTGCAAGTAGTAATGGATTCTGTTGGACATCTGACATGTACACAACTCTGCAGGTGTTGTATCATTTTGCAATGAATACAGTTGCTTTAGCATAACCTTATGACTATCCAATTCAATCCAATCCACTTTATTTCTATAGCACATTTAAACAACACAAGGTTGCCAAAGTCCTGCACAACAGATAAAACACTGTCAGACACTCTAAAAACTATAAAACACAAAACTGTTAAAATTAAATACACAGTGACTCAAGACAAAACAACACAGGAGCTCGAGACAATACAAACACAAAGACACGATTCACATACAGCTGTAGACATACACAACACAAGAAATGACAATAAAGCACATAGACAAGTAGAGCACGGCTCACACTGAATCAAAAAGCCAAAGAAAAGAGGTGGGGCTTCAGGCGAGACTTGAATGTTTCAAGGGTGGGGGCTATTTTGGTGGGGGTGGGGGACTAGCACACCTATTACATCATACCAAATATTCAAACATTCATGATATATGATAAATATAACATAAACATTGGCTTCCTGCAACAGAAGCATGTTTAGGACTAATTCTAGAATCCCACACTGCACCTACAGTACCATTGACAGAGATAGACCCGAAGACAAGTTCTTCTCTGTGTCTGCCTTACCTTTCCTGACACAGATCATCTCACGCCTGAGATGCCTTTTGAGAGCGGCACCTTTTATTTGGTTTAATGTTGTCTAGAACTCAGGGGGGGCGGGGGTTGTCAGGTCACCCCTGCTCTCTGAGGGACCAATGGTCACTAGGCAAAACTCAGTTAGTAACTAACTTAATCTGTTGTCAGTTGTTCTTTTATTGAAATCTTCCAATAGTCCATGAACCATGCCTGTGCAGAAGAGGTCTTCTCGGGTCTAAAATGTGGACCCGAAACCGAGATGGACCCGAGACATTCGTTCCGAGATCCGACCATTTAAAAAAAAATATGTATACCGAACCCGATTTTGTCCAAGAGAAGGAGTAGGACAGAGACCCGAGACCCGAGTCGGATCGGGTATTTTACGGATCCGACAGGCAGTAGTAGCAAGTAGGCTAGCAGTAGCATTAATCGCGGCTGTCACGGCTGTTGGCTTGCATGCTGTTGCACAGTTTGATGAAATTGCGATTTATCCTCTCAATCTTGACAGGATCAATCGCTGTTTTGTCAGGCTGTGATGTGACAGCATGGAAATGAAATGGCCGTAAATAAATAAGGCTACACAAAGCTGCCGCTAGGTTTGACCTCTATATTAATTTTCTTTCAGCTTATTTTTCACAAGGTAGTCTACCGGTGGTCGCGTCGCGCCCGCTGTCTCACTGAATTTGTGTCATGCGTTTCTCTCGGGTATTACGCATAATGACAAACAGACCCGGGACCCGAGGTAATAGAATCCGATCCACCCGAACCCAATTGAACATAATAAAAGCGTGGAAATGTGGACCCAGACCCGTACGGGTCTTGGATTTACCCGACCTGTGAAGACCTCTACTGTGCAGCACTAATCGGCCACATTGCAAAGGAAATGCGCTGCAAGTTTGTCTCCAATGAGAAAGAAATTTAATAAAATAATTTAGCAGGCGCTTTACATTTGTCCAAAGTGACTTGCAATAATTGCATTTAACGTAAGTAGTCAGGGAGTGTACTACTACTTGCCAGAACTCACAACAATACAATAGGTGCTTAAAGGTCAATTTAACGAGTTAATTAGATTAATTAATTATGCAAACATTAACATGTTAATAAAAATTAAAGCAAATTAATTGCATTCATCGATTTCGATGGATTTCGATGGCACAATTGCCGCGTCATTGCCTGATTTAACATTACTGAAGCAACAACGTCACGCAAAAGCATTTATACCTTCATTTATACCTTCAAACAAACTTGAGGAGGCGGATAATCACTTCTAAACGGAAAGGTTACTTGACTGAGTTTGGAGACTACTGTAGTGGAAGAAGAGCCGCTTCCGGGTCACAGGTCTACACAGCAAAAAGTTGAGAAGCCTAGGGTTGCTTTGTAGCTCGTATTTCATTGATAGTGTTAGGTAGAAGTGTTTGTTGATCAAAACAAATATGGGACACGGATTAATCTAAACATCTCTGGCTTTGTTGTCAATACAAATCAATGGATATAATGAGATAAATAAATCCCGATCGGAAGCATACTTTGTGCTGATGGTTTATGTCAGAACATCAATGGACACCAGTAACCACTCTGTGAGTTTCCTGTCTTTGAAAACGAGAGTTTATGGTGTTTTTGAGGGATTTTGGCTATGCACCTATGGATCCATTGAGTGTGTTAGCGGCGACAGGATATATCTCGAAAGTGCAACGCTTAACTAAACTTTGATATTGGCCATTGTATATGATCGTAAAGAACCTTATAACAAGGCTTATAATGCTAAATTCCAAACCTGTTCTTTAACAAGTGCACAGTGAACCTGTCGCCACCCACCCATGATGCATGTCGTCAGGATGTACAATTGTTGAATTAAAGTGGAGTGGACTTCACTAAAAAAGGAATTCTTATTCTAATGCATATTTGATGTATGAGAAGTCCAATCGCTGGTTTTCCCAAAACTCAATGTCTCCATCTAGTGGGCAAAAAAGTCTAGGCACCTGTATGGTCTAAAGTCTAATATAATGAATTTTGAAATAACATATCTAGCGCTACTAAATACCTCAAGCTCTGTTCTCTGCGGAAGTAGAAAGTACATGGTTTCCCAAATAATCTTGTACTATCCTATAATGAGACACCAAGCATAGTCTTTATGTAAAAATCCATCCATCCATTGTCATCCGCTTATCCGGGGCCAGGTCGCGGAGGCAGCAGTTCCAGAAGGGGCCCCCCGATATCCATTTCCCTAGTAACATCAACCAGCTCTGCCTGGGGGATCTTTAGCCACTCACAGGCCAGTGCGGAGATGTAATCCCGCCACCTGGTCCTGGGTCTACCCCGTGGCCTCCTCCCAGGTGGACATGCCTGGAACACGGAACACAACAGGGAGGCGCCCAGGAGGCATCCTCACTAGATGCCCAAACCACCTCAACTGACTCCTCTGACCTGATTTCTATGGGAGACACCAGCCACCCTCCTGAGAAAACTAATCTCAGCAATCTCCGCTTGTATCCTTGATCTCGTTCTTTCTGTCATGACCCATCCTTCATGACCATAGGTGAGACTAGGAATGAAGATACACCGGTAGATTGAGAGCTTTGCGTTTTGGCTCAGCTCCCTTTTCATCACAACAGTAAAATGGTAAAGCGATTACAGAACTGCTCCAGCTGCTCCGATTCTCCAGCCAAACTTCCGCTCCATAGTCCCCTCACTCGTGAACAAGACCGCCAGATACTTAAACTCCTTCACTTGGACTCATTCCCTACCCAGAGAGGACAAGTCACCATCTTCCTGCTGAGTACCATGGCCTCAGATTCGGAGGTGTTGATTTTCATCCCAGACGCTTCACAATCGGCTGCGAACCGATCCAGAAACTGCTTGAGGTCACAGGCCAATGATGCGATCAGGACCACATCTGCAAAAAGCAGCAACGTGATCTCCAGCTCACCGAACTGCAAACCCGCCCCTCCACGGCTATGCCTCGATATCCTGTCCATTAAAATCACAAACAAGATTGTTGACAAAGCGCAGCCTTGATGGAGGCCAATCCCTACCGGAAATTAATCTTTAGAATGTTTCAAAAAAACAAGGTGTCCATCTGATATCTGATTTTAACTAAACAGTATATACATAAACATGCATATATGTTTATATTTATATATATATATATATATATATATATATATATATATATATTGATGCCAGTCAGTCAACCAAGATTTTCTTTGGTTGATGACAGCCCTATTACTATCATATATATATATTGTCTATTATGTATTATATTGTAATATGATGTTATGTTGTTTCTGTAGGTATTTCACGGGATACTTTCTGTTTGTGAATAATTCATTAAACATAATGAAGCAAGGGGAATGCAACTGAAAACTGAGGACCTTAACTGTTTCAGAATTATAATTATTTTCTTTCTTTTCAGATTAAACACATAAGCACCAAACGTCTGAAACATGGTCATAAATTATCATAATGAAAATGAATAAAACAAGGGGCACATGATGCAGTTTTTAAAATGTAAAATATATACAATACTAAGAATATTTGCTGTAGTAACAGTTTCTGTAATCCATAACAGAATGCAGGCAACCACCATGGCAACAGCAAAGAATGCACAGTATAATAGTAGTATATATCGACATAATTTCTTGTAGTTTTCATGATGGAAGCCAGACTCATTCACTCATTGCACACAACTTCACACTCTTCACATTGTTCTGTATTTGGGACAACCCTATTGTACCTTTTCTTATTCATCCTCTTCCGTCATGGGCAAAATTTCCACTGAGGACAAAATTGCTGTTTTTGTCCCCCTCACTTTTTACAGTCCAAAAACTAACATTACAAGTATGCGTGAAAAAGGAAGGAAAATACTTGGTCTACTCAGATCAACCAGGACCCTGGATTATACAATACTTTGTCAGGTCAAATAGGAGCCTGGATTATATTATATTTGGTCTGGGTATCAACCACAGCTAACTGACAATGCTAATGACTCAGTACCACAGTATGGTAAACATAACAAGTAGCAGCATAGAAAAAACACTTTAAAAGAACAGTGGCTGGACAGCAATGTGTAAAGGTGCAATCAATGCAATCCAAAAAATTACATTCTACAACCTGTCTCGCTCCTAGGGATTGTTGGGTAAAGTACATTTAAATAATTTGCTTTATTCACTTCAGATGCCATATTGGTCAGTCTGACGTAATTGGTGGTACGGATGCGGAAGAGCCCGTCTGAATACACTATCGGGATTACAAACTCATCATTACCAGACTCCGATTGTTTTTCACTGCCGTTGTTTTTGGCAATATATGGAAGTGAATGAGCCATAGTTAGCCGTCAGCTGCATTCTCTTCCATGTATTTCCAAACGTGAAAACAACAGCAGTGAAAAGCAAGCGGAGTCTGGACCAATCTGGATAAGCGTTCAGATTTAGAAATACCAAATTCAATTTAAACAACCAAAAATAACCAAATAAATACCAAAGAATACCAAATAAATAACTATTTTCGACTTCGACTTCGAATGGCAGAGATGGCAGAGACAAGAGAATATTTCTGGTCCTTCCAGATCTAATACCAAAATATGTACAGTAACCACACACACACACACACACACACACAAAATGTAGTTACGTATTTGGGTATTACATTCTTCCCACCATTATTTGCCTCATTAAAGTCGCACAGAAAAGAAAAAATCATTCTGTCCCATTTTGGTTCACATAATTGGTCATAGTGTTCACCTATTCAACGATGTATGCCCGAAAAATTACAAAATTCTACTTTTGCTGAATCTTATATCAAAGTATATAATTTCTTACTTCCTGGAAAACGGTAGGTCACGTGCAATTACGACAACAGGTACCTTAGATTTTAGGCCAATAATCTCACGACATCCACCCGTCAATCAACGCTATCCTTCTATCAAATCTGTCTAAAGTTATTAAAACCCATCCACTTGTCAATGTTCCAATCAAATTACTCAAAAAATTATGTCCCACCCTCATAACTTGTTTGCGTCGGAAATACGCCAAACTACGGAAGTTAGATGATCTCAAACGTCCATTTCTGTGCGACTTTAAGATTTACAGCGTTGTGGCAATAGCTAACTATTTGTACTGTAAGGCTAGATAACATCCCTATGTGCCTCTCCCGTTTCATAATTGTTTCTATTTTTCATGTTAAACTGCGATGACCTTCTTTACATAAGTGAATGTTCTGTTTGTACTGTTCCGGCAGGGCTACACACACACTATCCTTCAGACCCATGTTGTAATGATTCACTTCACAGTATAGCTCACCCCAGTTAAACGAGAAAGAGAAAACACACCAGTGAGTTGCAAAATATACGTCTTTATTATCATGTAATGTACACAAAAAATGAAAGCATGAAAGCACGTTAGAAGTCAAATTTCACAGAGGGGGTACAATTTTGGATGGGGTGTTTCCAAACAAGGGGGGGTGGGAGGGACATAGAACGGACCTTGATGGCATCATTTCAATACTCTGGCCTGAAAAGCACATAGTTCAGATTATAAAATAGATAGATAACGTTACTCCATTAATCCCCACCGGGAAATTGTTGACAGAGTAAGATTTAGGCTTGGGTCCAAATATCCTTTAGCTTTAAAGTTTTAGATTTTGTGGGTGGTGCCAGTCTGCAGTTCAGTTGTTCAGCGCCCTGTTCTTGCTCTTCACACAGACCATGGCTAGTTCGTAGCTGGCTCGTAGTGCAGAGATAACATACTATAGCTTTAAGCATAGTACTGTACTGTATGTTATCTCCAAAAGTACAGCAATGTTAGGAATCAGCATCAAGGTAAATGAGGATTACATTTAACAGTACAGTATGTTGTTCAAACCCTATACACCCTGTCCTATGATTGAAACATTCATTAACACATTTCCAAACATTCCAAATCTTAATTTCCCCCAACTCCAACCCTCGTCACCATATTGTAGAGGAGAGCAGAAAAATGGCCCTTGCATATGTATAGCTTCATATATCCCATATACTGTACTGTATGTGATTTGGCTTAGAAGCATTTTTTTGTTATATTCTTATATATTTATTTACATCCAGACAGCAATCAATAAATGAAATGACAATAAAATAAATGTAAAAATCCGGAGGCTAATCTGTAGAAATTGCAGGACTGTAACAAGTCTGTCCAATCATTTAATTAATTTCAAGGTATGAATGGATGCCCGTCAGCCTACCTGCCTGCCTAGCGAGTGTCATTTGTTTTCCCCCAGTTTGGAGGAGCGGCTTTGGAGGGAGGCCTGAAGGGACGGTGGGGATTTTGTCGGTTGCATTTTTCAAAATCTAGCCTACTCTACCTACAATCGCCTACCTTTAAGACTGGCATTAACTTTTATGAAAAATAACTGTCACGACACTGATGTGATGAAGACTGTACCTACATTAGCATTGTAATCTCTATAAGCAGTGATAATGTATGTGCATTTCATTCATATTGGCTGATCTATTAGAGAAATGTATATGGATATTGCCCTTAGGTTGTTCGGCACACTATGACAGTGTCTGTGACCTTACAAAATAGGAGGTGCAACACATTTGCAAACATGCCAACTCTTAATGTCCTCCAGCTCCAACCCTCATCTTCTTATTGTCATTGTAAAAATTCTTAAAGATGATCTGCCTGATCTCTTTGCTCTGCAGGCCGTAGATGATTGGGTTGAGTCCAGGGGGAACCACATGAAACATTATGGCTGCCAGCTTCCTGTAGTTGGACCACTGAGGGAAACGGTGCAGGAAGATGATGGTGAAGCCACTCACTAGCATGATGACATAGACGGCCATGTGGGTGGTGCAGGTCTGCAGGGCTCGGCTGTTCAGCACTCTGTTCTTGCTCTTCACACACACCATGGTGATTCTCAGGTAGGTCAGAGTCACGCTCCCTATGGAGGAGCCCAGGAGTACCACAGTAAATGTGAGGCCATAGATGTTGTTGATGGCGATACTCTCACAGGAGAGCTTGAACAGTGAGGCGTTGTCACAGAATGGATTCAAAATGACCCTCCTGCAGCGGGGGAGCCGGATGGTGAGGCCGAGGAGGATCCCCACTAAGACTAAGGCCACCCCCCAGGCAGACGCACTCAGCTTGATCACCATTCTGTTGCTCATGATGGTGGCGTAGCGCAGGGGGTTGCAGATGGCCACATACCTGTCGAAGGCCATGATCATCAGTATGGTGTGAGAGGTGGTGGCAAACAGGTGGGCGCTGAATGCTTGTGTGACGCAGTCAATGTAGTATATATACCGATCTGCACTTGCTACGAAAATGTCACTCAGCAGTCGTGGCACAATGGCGGTGGCTCCAAAGGCATCATTTACAGGCATGTTGCAGAAAAGAATATACATGGGCTGGTGCAGGCTCCTCTCAGTAACGATCAGTATTAAGAGGCCGATGTTGGAGACCATGGTAAAGATGTAGATAAAGAGTAGGAGTATGAAGGCTGGGTAGGAGGACCGCTGGGTGACCTTCAACCCCTCTATTTGTAGCACATGGTGGCTGTATGTCTGGTTCTCCATGGGAGCTTCTCACTACCTGGGAGAAAGCAGAGCACATGGGGAGAATACTGTGTTGGAGCTGAGACATTTGGAGGTGTCAGTGAGGGTCACCAACAGAAACATTTGGCAAATGCATTGCAAGAGAATTTCTCCTGCAAGTAGTAATGGATTCTGTTGGACATCTGACATGTACACAACTCTGCAGGTGTTGTACCATTTTGCAATGAATACAGTTGCTTTAGCATAGCCTTATGACTATCCAATTCAATCCAATCCACTTTATTTCTATAGCAAATTTAAACAACACAAGGTTGCCAAAGTGCTGCACAACAGATTCAGTGTCAGACACTGTCAGACACTCTAAAAACTATAAAACACAAAACTGTTAAAATTAAATACACAGTGACTCAAGACAAAACAACACAGGAGCTCGAGACAATACAAACACAAAGACACGATTCACATACAGCTGTAGACATAGACAACACAAGAAGTGACAATAAAGCACATAGACAAGTAGAGCACGGCTCACACTGAATCAAAAAGCCAAAGAAAAGAGGTGGGACTTCAGGCGAGACTTGAATGTTTCAAGGGTGGGGGCTATTTTGGTGGGGATGGGGGACTAGCACACCTATTACATCATACCAAATATTCAAACATTCATGATATATGATAAATATAACATAAACATTGGCTTCCTGCAACAGAAGCATGTTTAGGACTAATTCTAGAATCCCACACTGCACCTACAGTACCATTGACAGAGATAGACCCGAAGACAAGTTCTTCTCTGTGTCTGCCTTACCTTTTCTGACACAGATCATCTCACGCCTGAGATGCCTTTTGAGAGCGGCACCTTTTATTTGGTTTAATGTTGTCTAGAACTCAGGGGGGGCGGGGGTTGTCAGGTCACCCCTGCTCTCTGAGGGACCAATGGTCACTAGGCAAAACTCAGTTAGTAACTAACTTAATCTGTTGTCAGTTGTTCTTTTATTGAAATCTTCCAATAGTCCATGAACCATGCCTGTGCAGAAGAGGTCTTCTCGGGTCTAAAATGTGGACCCGAAACCGAGATGGACCCGAGACATTCGTTCCGAGATCCGACCATTTTAAAAAATATGTATACCGAACCCGATTTTGTCCAAGAGAAGGAGTAGGACAGAGACCCGAGACCCGAGTCGGATCGGGTATTTTACGGATCCGACAGGCAGTAGTAGCAAGTAGCAGTAGCATTAATCGCTTAGGCTGTCACGGCTGTTGGCTTGCATGCTGTTGCATCACAGTTTGATGAAATTGCGATTTATCCTCTCAATCTTGACAGGATCAATCGCTGTTTTGTCAGGCTGTGATGTGACAGCATGGAAATGAAATGGCCGTAAATAAATAAGGCTACACAAAGCTGCCGCTAGGTTTGACCTCTATATTAATTTTCTTTCAGCTTATTTTTCACAAGGTAGTCTACCGGTGGTCGCGTCACGCCCGCTGTCTCACTGAATTTGTGTCATGCGTTTCTCTCGGGTATTACGCATAATGACAAACAGACCCGGGACCCGAGGTAATAGAATCCGATCCACCCGAACCCAATTGACCATAATAAAAGCGTGGAAATGTGGACCCAGACCCGTACGGGTCTTGGATTTACCCGACCTGTGAAGACCTCTACTGTGCAGCACTAATCGGCCACATTGCAAAGGAAATGCGCTGCAAGTTTGTCTCCAATGAGAAAGAAATTTAATAAAATAATTTAGCAGGCGCTTTACATTTGTCCAAAGTGACTTGCAATAATTGCATTTAACGTAAGTAGTCAGGGAGTGTACTACTACTTGCCAGAACTCACAACAATACAATAGGTGCTTAAAGGTCAATTTAACGAGTTAATTAGATTAATTAATTATGCAAACATTAACATGTTAATAAAAATTAAAGCAAATTAATTGCATTCATCGATTTCGATGGATTTCGATGGCACAATTGCCGCGTCATTGCCTGATTTAACATTACTGAAGCAACAACGTCACGCAAAAGCATTTATACCTTCATTTATACCTTCAAACAAACTTGAGGAGGCGGATAATCACTTCTAAACGGAAAGGTTACTTGACTGAGTTTGGAGACTACTGTAGTGGAAGAAGAGCCGCTTCCGGGTCACAGGTCTACACAGCAAAAAGTTGAGAAGCCTAGGGTTGCTTTGTAGCTCGTATTTCATTGATAGTGTTAGGTAGAAAAGGTTTGTTGATCAAAACAAATATGGGACACGGATTAATCTAAACATCTCTGGCTTTGTTGTCAATACAAATCAATGGATATAATAAGATAAATAAATCCCGATCGGAAGCATACTTTGTGCTGATGGTTTATGTCAGAACATCAATGGACACCAGTAACCACTCTGTGAGTTTCCTGTCTTTGAAAACGAGAGTTTATGGTGTTTTTGAGGGATTTTGGCTATGCACCTATGGATCCATTGAGTGTGTTAGCGGCGACAGGATATATCTCGAAAGTCCAACGCTGAACTAAACTTTGATATTGGCCATTGTATATGATCGTAAAGAACCTTATAACAAGGCTTATAATGCTAAATTCCAAACCTGTTCTTTAACAAGTGCACAGTGAACCTGTCGCCACCCACCCATGATGCATGTCGTCAGGATGTACAATTGTTGAATTAAAGTGGAGTGGACTTCACTAAAAAAGGAATTCTTATTCTAATGCATATTTGATGTATGAGAAGTCCAATCGCTGGTTTTCCAAAAACTCAATGTCTCCATCTAGTGGGCAAAAAAGTCCAGGCACCTGTATGGTCTAAAGTCTAATATAATGAATTTTGAAATAACATATCTAGCGCTACTAAACACCTCAAGCTCTGTTCTCTGCGGAAGTAGAAAGTACATGGTTTCCCAAATAATCTTGTACTATCCTATAATGAGACACCAAGCATAGTCTTTATGTAAAAATCCATCCATCCATTGTCATCCGCTTATCCGGGGCCAGGTCGCGGAGGCAGCAGTTCCAGAAGGGGCCCCCCGATATCCATTTCCCTAGTAACATCAACCAGCTCTGCCTGGGGGATCTTTAGCCACTCACAGGCCAGTGCGGAGATGTAATCCCGCCACCTGGTCCTGGGTCTACCCCGTGGCCTCCTCCCAGGTGGACATGCCTGGAACACGGAACACAACAGGGAGGCGCCCAGGAGGCATCCTCACTAGATGCCCAAACCACCTCAACTGACTCCTCTGACCTGATTTCTATGGGAGACACCAGCCACCCTCCTGAGAAAACTAATCTCAGCAATCTCCGCTTGTATCCTTGATCTCGTTCTTTCTGTCATGACCCATCCTTCATGACCATAGGTGAGACTAGGAATGAAGATACACCGGTAGATTGAGAGCTTTGCCTTTTGGCTCAGCTCCCTTTTCATCACAACAGTAAAATGGTAAAGCGATTGCAGAACTGCTCCAGCTGCTCCGATTCTCCAGCCAAACTTCCGCTCCATAGTCCCCTCACTCGTGAACAAGACCGCCAGATACTTAAACTCCTTCACTTGGACTCATTCCCTACCCAGAGAGGACAAGTCACCATCTTCCTGCTGAGTACCATGGCCTCAGATTCGGAGGTGTTGATTTTCATCCCAGACGCTTCACAATCGGCTGCGAACCGATCCAGAAACTGCTTGAGGTCACAGGCCAATGATGCGATCAGGACCACATCTGCAAAAAGCAGCAACGTGATCTCCAGCTCACCGAACTGCAAACCCGCCCCTCCACGGCTATGCCTCGATATCCTGTCCATTAAAATCACAAATAAGATTGTTGACAAAGCGCAGCCTTGATGGAGGCCAATCCCTACCGGAAATGAATCTTTAGAATGTTTCAAAAAAACAAGGTGTCCATCTGATATCTGATTTTAACTAAACAGTATATACATAAACATGCATATATGTTTATATTTATATATATATATATATATATATATATATAATGATGCCAGTCAGTCAACCAAGATTTTCTTTGGTTGATGACAGCCCTATTACTATCATATATATATATATATATATATATATATATATATATATAGTACCATACAATATATAATACCATACAATATTGTATTGTCTATTATGTATTATATTGTAATATGATGTTATGTTGTTTCTGTAGGTATTTCACGGGATACTTTCTGTTTGTGAATAATTCATTAAACATAATGAAGCAAGGGGAATGCCACTGAAAACTGAGGACCTTAACTGTTTCAGAATTATAATTATTTTCTTTCTTTTCAGATTAAACACATAAGCACCAAACGTCTGAAACATGGTCATAAATTATCATAATGCAAATGAATAAAACAAGGGGCACATGATGCAGTTTTTAAAATGTAAAATATATACAATACTAAGAATATTTGCTGTAGTAACAGTTTCTGTAATCCATAACAGAATGCAGGCAACCACCATGGCAACAGCAAAGAATGCACAGTATAATAGTAGTATATATCGACATAATTTCTTGTAGTTTTCATGATGGAAGCCAGACTCATTCACTCATTGCACACAACTTCACACTCTTCACATTGTTCTGTATTTGGGACAACCCTATTGTACCTTTTCTTATTCATCCTCTTCCGTCATGGGCAAAATTTCCACTGAGGACAAAATTGCTGTTTTTGTCCCCCTCACTTTTTACAGTCCAAAAACTAACATTACAAGTATGCGTGAAAAAGGAAGGAAAATACTTGGTCTACTCAGATCAACCAGGACCCTGGATTATACAATACTTTGTCAGGTCAAATAGGAGCCTGGATTATATTATATTTGGTCTGGGTATCAACCACAGCTAACTGACAATACTAATGACTCAGTACCACAGTATGGTAAACATAACAAGTAGCAGCATAGAAAAAACACTTTAAAAGAACAGTGGCTGGACAGCAATGTGTAAAGGTGCAATCAATGCAATCCAAAAAATTACATTCTACAACCTGTCTCGCTCCTAGGGATTGTTGGGTAAAGTACATTTAAATAATTTGCTTTATTCACTTCAGATGCCATATTGGTCAGTCTGACGTAATTGGTGGTACGGATGCGGAAGAGCCCGTCTGAATACACTATCGGGATTACAAACTCATCATTACCAGACTCCGATTGTTTTTCACTGCCGTTGTTTTTGGCAATACATGGAAGTGAATGAGCCATAGTTAGCCGTCAGCTGCATTCTCTTCCATGTATTTCCAAACGTGAAAACAACAGCAGTGAAAAGCAAGCGGAGTCTGGACCAATCTGGATAAGCGTTCAGATTTAGAAAGAAGAATCCCAAATTCAATTTAAACAACCAAAAAATAACCAAATAAATACCAAAGAATACCAAATAAATAACTATTTTCGACTTCGACTTCGAATGGCAGAGATGGCAGAGACAAGAGAATATTTCTGGTCCTTCCAGATCTAATACCAAAATATGTACAGTAACCACACACACACACACACACACACAAAATGTAGTTACGTATTTGGGTATTACATTCTTCCCACCATTATTTGCCTCATTAAAGTCGCACAGAAAAGAAAAAATCATTCTGTCCCATTTTGGTTCACATAATTGGTCATAGTGTTCACCTATTCAACGATGTATGCCCGAAAAATTACAAAATTCTACTTTTGTCGTAATCTTATATCAAAGTATATAATTTCTTACTTCCTGGAAAACGGTAGGTCACGTGCAATTACGACAACAGGTACCTTAGATTTTAGGCCAATAATCTCACGACATCCACCCGTCAATCAACGCTATCCTTCTATCAAATCTGTCTAAAGTTATACAAACCCGTCCACTTGTCAATGTTCCAATCAAATTCCTCAAAAAATTATGTCCCACCCTCATAACTTGTTTGCGTCGGAAATACGCCAAACTACGGAAGTTAGATGATCTCAAACGTCCATTTCTGTGCGACTTTAAGATTTACAGCGTTGTGGCAATAGCTAACTATTTGTACTGTAAGGCTAGATAACATCCCTATGTGCCTCTCCCGTTTCATAATTGTTTCTATTTTTCATGTTAAACTGCGATGACCTTCTTTACATAAGTTAATGTTCTGTTTGTACTGTTCCGGCAGGGCTACACACACACTATCCTTCAGACCCATGTTGTAATGATTCACTTCACAGTATAGCTCACCCCAGTTAAACGAGAAAGAGAAAACACACCAGTGAGTTGCAAAATATACGTCTTTATTATCATGTAATGTACACAAAGAATTAAAGCATGAAAGCACGTTAGAAGTCAAATTTCAGAGGGGGTACAATTTTGGATGGGGTGTTTCCAAACAAGGGGGGGTGGGAGGGACATAGAACGGACCTTGATGGCATCATTTCAATACTCTGGCCTGAAAAGCACATAGTTCAGATTATAAAATAGATAGATAACGTTACTCCATTAATCCCCACCGGGAAATTGTTGACAGAGTAAGATTTAGGCTTGGGTCCAAATATCCTTTAGCTTAAAATTTTTAGATTTTGTGGGTGGTGCCAGTCTGCAGTTCAGTTGTTCAGCGCCCTGTTCTTGCTCTTCACACAGACCATGGCTAGTTCGTAGCTGGCTTGTAGTGCAGAGATAACATACTATAGCTTTAAGCATAGTACTGTACTGTATGTTATCTCCAAAAGTACAGCAATGTTAGGAATCAGCATCAAGGTAAATGAGGATTACATTTAACAGTACAGTATGTTGTTCAAACCCTATACACCCTGTCCTATGATTGAAACATTCATTAACACATTTCCAAACATTCCAAATCTTAATTTCCCCCAACTCCAACCCTCGTCACCATATTGTAGAGGAGAGCAGAAAAATGGCCCTTGCATATGTATAGCTTCATATATCCCATATACTGCACTGTATGTGATTTGGCTTAGAAGCATTTTTTTGTTATATTCTTATATATTTATTTACATCCAGACAGCAATCAATAAATGAAATGACAATAAAATAAATGTAAAAATCCGGAGGCTAATCTGTAGAAATTGCAGGACTGTAACAAGTCTGTCCAATCATTTAATTAATTTCAAGGTATGAATGGATGCCCGTCAGCCTACCTGCCTGCCTAGCGAGTGTCATTTGTTTTCCCCCAGTTTGGAGGAGCGGCTTTGGAGGGAGGCCTGAAGGGACGGTGGGGATTTTGTCGGTTGCATTTTTCAAAATCTAGCCTACTCTACCTACAATCGCCTACCTTTAAGACTGGCATTAACTTTTATGAAAAATAACTGTCACGACACTGATGTGATGAAGACTGTACCTACATTAGCATTGTAATCTCTATAAGCAGTGATAATGTATGTGCATTTCATTCATATTGGCTGATCTATTAGAGAAATGTATATGGATATTGCCCTTAGGTTGTTCGGCACACTATGACAGTGTCTGTGACCTTACAAAATAGGAGGTGCAACACATTTGCAAACATGCCAACTCTTAATGTCCTCCAGCTCCAACCCTCATCTTCTTATTGTCATTGTAAAAATTCTTAAAGATGATCTGCCTGATCTCTTTGCTCTGCAGGCCGTAGATGATGGGGTTGAGTCCAGGGGGAACCACATGAAACATTATGGCTGCCAGCTTCCTGTAGTTGGACCACTGAGGGAAACGGTGCAGGAAGACGATGGTGAAGCCACTCACTAGCATGATGACATAGACGGCCATGTGGGTGGTGCAGGTCTGCAGGGCTCGGCTGTTCAGCACTCTGTTCTTGCTCTTCACACACACCATGGTGATTCTCAGGTAGGTCAGAGTCACGCTCCCTATGGAGGAGCCCAGGAGTACCACAGTAAATGTGAGGCCATAGATGTTGTTGATGGCGATGCTCTCACAGGAGAGCTTGAACAGTGAGGCGTTGTCACAGTATGGATTCATAATGACCCTCCTGCAGCGGGAGAGCCGGATGGTGAGGCCGAGGAGGATCCCCACTAAGACTAAGGCCACTCCCCAGGCAGACGCACTCAGCTTGATCACCATTCTGTTGCTCATGATGGTGGAGTAGCGCAGGGGGTTGCAGATGGCCACATACCTGTCGAAGGCCATGATCATCAGTATGGTGTGAGAGGTGGTGGCAAACAGGTGGGCGCTGAATGCTTGTGTGACGCAGTCAATGTAGTATATATACCGATCTGCACTTGCTACGAAAATGTCACTCAGCAGTCGTGGCACAATGGCGGTGGCTCCAAAGGCATCATTTACAGGCATGTTGCAGAAAAGAATATACATGGGCTGGTGCAGGCTCCTCTCAGTAACGATCAGTATTAAGAGGCCGATGTTGGAGACCATGGTAAAGATGTAGATAAAGAGTAGGAGTATGAAGGCTGGGTAGGAGGACCGCTGGGTGACCTTCAACCCCTCTATTTGTAGCACATGGTGGCTGTATGTCTGGTTCTCCATGGGAGCTTCTCACTACCTGGGAGAAAGCAGAGCACATGGGGAGAATACTGTGTTGGAGCTGAGACATTTGGAGGTGTCAGTGAGGGTCACCAACAGAAACATTTGGCAAATGCATTGCAAGAGAATTTCTCCTGCAAGTAGTAATGGATTCTGTTGGACATCTGACATGTACACAACTCTGCAGGTGTTGTACCATTTTGCAATGAATACAGTTGCTTTAGCATAGCCTTATGACTATCCAATTCAATCCAATCCACTTTATTTCTATAGCACATTTAAACAACACAAGGTTGCCAAAGTGCTGCACAACAGATAAAACACTGTCAGACACTCTAAAAACTATAAAACACAAAACTGTTAAAAGCAAATACACAGTGACTCAAGACAAAACAACACAGGAGCTCGAGACAATACAAACACAAAGACACGATTCACATACAGCTGTAGACATACACAACACAAGAAATGACAATAAAGCTCATAGACAAGTAGAGCACGGCTCACACTGAATCAAAAAGCCAAAGAAAAGAGGTGGGACTTCAGGCGAGACTTGAATGTTTCAAGGGTGGGGGCTATTTTGGTGGGGGTGGGGGACTAGCACACCTATTACATCATACCAAATATTCAAACATTCATGATATATGATAAATATAACATAAACATTGGTTTCCTGCAACAGAAGCATGTTTAGGACTAATTCTAGAATCTCACACTGCACCTACCATTGACAGAGATAGACCCGAAGAGAAGTTAGCTATTAGCTTTTCTGACACAGCTCATCACGCCTGAGACCAGACTTTTGAGAGCGGCACCTTTTATTTGGTTTAATGTTGTCTACAATTCGGGGGGGGGGGGGGGGGGGGGGGTGTTGTTAGGTCACCTCTGTCATAGCCCTCTGAGGGGCCAATGGTCACTAGGCAACACTCATCAGTTAGCAACTAACTTAATCTGTTGTAAGTTGGTCTTTTATTGAAATCTTCCAATAGTCCATGAACCATGCCTGTGCAGCACCGGTCACATTGCAAAGGAAATGCGCTGCAAGTTTGTCTCCAATGAGAAATAAATTTAATAAAATCTCAAAACCATTCACAGGTGTCTCTATAAAATCATCTTCATGACGTTACAGTTCAGTCATTTAGCAGGCACTTTTGTGCAAAGTGACTTGCGATAATTGCATTTAACGTAGGTAGTCAGGGAGTGTACTACTACTTGCCAGAACTCACAATACAATAGGTGCTTAAAGGACAGATTCAGAATTCAGCATTATAAGTAGGGCTATAAATTGAATGCGTTAATTAGATTAATTAATTATGCAAACATGAATGTGTTAAAAAAAATAAAAAATAAAGCTAATTAATTGCATTCATCGATTTCGTCCAGCTGTAGATGGCACAGTTGCCGCACCATTGCCTGATTTAACATTACTGAAGCAACAAACCTAATTTGGATGTGAATGACGAGGTATGCTACGTCACACAAAAGCATCTTTGCCTTCAAACAAACTCGAGGAGGCGGATAATCACTTCTAAACGGAAAGTTTACTTGACTGTTTGGAGCATGGATGTATTAATAGAACTGGATAGGGTCACTCCATTCACTGACTGCTCGAAAGAGTGAAGCCCTATTGAACCGCGCCATCTTTGAAAAAAACGTGTCACTGATACCTTTGACATGCACAGTCAAAGGTATCAATGACGCGTTCTTGTAGTCCACGAACAGATTGCGTTCATGGCTCTCCCCGCTCTGAGTTAGTGATGAAAAGCGGCATGCTTATTAATCTACTTTTGTCAAATATATCCGTTGGAAAACATATTTTTTTATCCAGGCATCTTAGTTTTAACAGTATAATTGTGACTGAACATGTTTTGTTTGGTAGTATGTGGTATTCATTCTGTTCACAACAACGTGATGTGCAGCCAGGCATGAAGTTTGCGGCTAACCCGCCAAGCTCGAAACAGAATGAATACCACCTACTAGCAAACAAAACACGTTCAGTCACAATTATACTGTTAAAACTAAGATGCCTGGATAATTTTTTTTTTTTTCCAACGGATGTATTTGATGAAAGTAGATGAATAAGCAAGCCGCTTTTCATCGCTAACTCAGAGCGGGGAGAGCAATCTGTTCGTGGACTACAAGAACGCGTCATCGATACCATTGATGTCAAAGGTATCAGTGACGCATTTTTTTCAAAGATGGCACGGTTCAATAGGGCTTCACTTTAGATTTCGAATCCTGGGGGCCTGGTTTGGAGACTACTGTAGAGGAAGAAGAGCAGCTTCCGGGTCACAGGTCTACACGGCAACAAGTCGAGAAGCATAGGGTTGCTTTGTAGCTCATATTTCATTGATAGTGTTAGGTAGAAATGTTTGTTGATCAAAACAAATATGGGACGTGGATGGATCTAAACATCTCTGGCTTTGTTGTTAATACAAATCAATGGATATAATATATGATCAATAAATCCCGATTGGGAGCATACTTTGTGCTGATTTTATGTCAGAACATCAATGTACACCAGTAACCACTCTGTGAGTTTCCCTGAATTCCCTGAAACGGTGCCTGATTTCGGTACCTAAGATGACTGAGAGCACGTGAAAACTGCAAGCACGAGAAAATGATAGCTGCGCGAGACCACAAACACGGGAGCGAGTTTTGGCAACGGATCACCTCAGGAATCTACAGTGTAGCTCCACTTCGCCCAAATAGATCGAGACTACGCTCGCTGCAATATTTGCGAATCCAAATGTAAAGCAGGCCAGGGTAATACCTTAACCTGAGGAAACACCTTGTGATGCATGGTATACACCTAAAAGCCGAAGAGTGTACTGTTTTCAAACCAGCTAGCTCAGCTGTAGCAGCCATTAGTTCAGCTAGTGGCAGCCGCAGCACCCCCAAAGCCAGCAGCAGTGACAGAAACACTGATGAAACGAGCCGCGAATCCACCCAATCGACATCTTCAGGTTATTAATAATAGCTAGCTAAGCTTACTAGGTAAATATAAGTTGTCGTTTGTTCGTAAGCTTTTTATTTATGTAAGCTTAGCTGGATCCACTAGTACTAGCTAGCTAACATTAGCTAGGCTAGATACTAGTTTTACGACCACTAGCAAGCTAACGTTAGTTTTAGGATACGTTATCATAATCATAGGCTCAGCTTGCAACACAAGTTATCATGTTTAATGTGAACTGTTAGCTAAATTTTTGTTTTATTCGTAGGACCACTAGCAAGGTAGCTATCTATCTAGAATTCATTTAGGATATGTTATCATAGTCATGGGCTCAGCTCGCGAGTCATCATCATATTTAACGTGAACTGGTGTTATTGGTAGATCGGCCGACTCGCCCTGCTGTTCCACGCTCAGCCCCCCCTCCCCTCGTGTCACAGTGAGAACGGCAGAGGTGACACCTTTCACCATGGCACAGAAGTCGGCTTTATCGAAGGAGCGGGTGGATGAGTGTCATAGGGCAGTGACAAACTTTGTTGTCAAAGGAATGTTCAGTGGAGGCTCCATGGTTTAGGTAAAACATAAATGAGGGATTATGTGTGTGATGTGATGGAAAGCTTAGTTAAGAGTAGCCTATAGAGTAGACTAATGATAATTAAAGCTACATGAGATAACTTGGCACTTTGGCAGCCCCTCTGGTCGTGAAAATCGGCACTGCGTTTTAAGAACCACACTTCCCATAATCCCCCACTCACTCGCTGTAATGATGGGAAAAAAATTATAACAAACGCGTGCCGCAGACTGGATTGGAAGATTGTAGCTACTTTCTGGAAGGATGGCTTCAATGCAGGTAAATGCCGGTCTTTCTTTTATGTGCATGTAGATTTCGTTTCGCGGGGTGAAGTGTTTGTTGTCTTCCTGATATTGTGACACGCAAAACGCGTCACTTCCGCTTCCACCACAAGATTTCCCACCAGTGTAGGCTACTAGCCAGTACACCGAAATACTAAAATAATAAATACACAGGGTCTCATGCAGTCTCATGTCATGAAAACTATTTTTGGGGTCTTGCTAAGGCCAATTCATAAACTAAAGGTCAATATTGAACTACAATAAAGTTCTCATTGAGCTTTAAAGTGTAGTTATTCTAATCTTAGTTAAGAGTATATAGTAAATTAATTATGATATTAAAAGTGTAGCTATTTCTATTGTCTTTTACTGACACATAGGAAGATGACAGGCACTTTGAACCAAAAATACCACCCCCCTTCCAGAGATCTAATTTCAAATACACTTATACCAGCCTGGTACAGTGTTGAGGAGGAGAAGGTGAAGGAGGAGCTGAGGGCAGTTGATTATGTTGCTGTGACCGCAGATGGATGGAGCAGTGTGGCACAAGATCATTACCTAACTGTCACTGTCCATTATATAATGGATTTGGAGCTGAGGGAGAAGGTTCTCCATACCTGGGCAGTTTACATCTCCCAGACAGCACCAGTGGTAGCAGAGGAGATAGACACCATTCTGGAGGAGTTTGGGGTGAAGGCTAATGCTGTGTTCACACCGGGCACAAATCTTTCCGGCCGTGCGGCGAGTTTACATAGAAAGTCAATACAATTCGCGCGAACTGGGCGGCAGGCGGCACGGGCGGCGCGAACCCGGCGGTGCGAATCACGCGAACCGCAGTGCGGCGGCCAGGATTCGCGAAAAGTAAAAAAAAAAAAAAAAAAAAAAGAACTTTTGGCGAATTCACCCCATCAATTGTGTTGCTGGATCCAGCGGTGAGATTCAGGCGAACTGGGCGGCCTGCCGCGCCCGGTCTGAAAACAACATAAGGTAGTTGCTGTCACAGTTGACAATGCTGCTAACATGGATGTGGCCATGAAGAGGATGCAGGTCTTGAAGATGGGGTGCTTTGTATACACCCTCAATGTTGCTGCGCAGAAGCTCTACTGTGTAGAGACCAGACGCCGAAACTATTGCTGCATTTCTGCTATGGTTGTAAAAGTGTCTAACCCTGGTTGACGTGTCCACCCAGGGTCCAGCAAACATAGCTCCTCCCCTTGTCAACATCTGGAGAGAGACTTGAGTCTCAGTGGGACAGCTGGGGTAATGACTCATCAGGTTACTGTCAAATGGCTGACAGAGACTCTAAATATCAATAGCGAGAACAAGAGTGAGTAAACAGAAAAGCACGGTTGATCTGCCCAGAGGGTTTTATGTTCCAAATAAAAATATTTAGTTTGTAGCTAAAGCAGGGCCCATGGAATATCCATGTCTATGCTTTGTGGCTTTTTCCAAACTATGTAACTCTTTGGAACTTACTTTAAACTCTTGGGACCCCTAATGATCACTCACAGCCTCAGTCCCCACGCCATACATCAGAGTATCACAGCCCTCTAAGCAACCAGAGAGCCTGTGAGTTCTAATGATTGTAATGTCTCACAAACACTCTTAGGGGAGATGAGTGTGTTATTAACCCCCTGTGAGTTGGCTTTAACCATACACTTATTAACAGTCTCTGATAGTAATTAACCATTTGGGAGCCAGACAATTAATGTTTATCAGACTTGAATAATAACACTAATGGGATAGGTGCTTTAATGATGCCTCTTGGGATCTGAAGTCCAACACCTCACAGTACAAGGCTCCTGATCTGGGGTTTTTACATGTTGACAGATGCTGTAGATGTTAACAAAAATGTTACAGGGCATAATCATTGCTTGGTCATAGGGTGTGGTATATATCCACTCTTAGGCTATAGAATAGATAATCTACTTCTCCCATTTCGTTTGAGGCGTATATTGGAGGTCAGTGGAAGTGCAATCAGAATCTAAAGCCCCATTCCTCCCATATGTCCTGTACTGTTTCCACATTCTGTATTTTTCATCTGTACACTGTGCAATGCTGACAATGTGCTGGCAAAGTAACATGCCAAGATGAGGTAAGTGGGCTAAAGAGTTCCCTGTCCTCTTCAACTGAGAGCTATCCCCTGACATTCTAACATCCCTTGAAACTACTAATTCAATTACACATGTCCCTACTGTATCTCTGGGTCATCTGCAACACCATAGAGGCCATAGGGCAGGGGTGTCAAACTCAAATACACAGTGGGCCAAAATTTAAAACTTGAACAAAGTCGCGGGCCAACATTGAACAAATGACAATTTTAATATGGACCCAAATAAGTTTTGCTTTAACATTGAATATGCACTTATCACTTTCGCTTTTGGTGCGCATCAATGGTGTGCACTAACATATGTGAATACGCCCTTAGACACAAGTGTTGGTGCTCCATCTGCTCAGTAGGGAAGCTTGTAAAACCCTGACTGTCCTACAGCTAGGCAGACAGACAGACAGGCAGGCAGGCAGGCAGACAGGCCGGCAAGAAGGCAGACAGGATTGAATGAACAGGAACAGAGCAAACACAGAGGCCGGCTAGGTCAACACAGGTGTCTCTATCACAGTGAGACGTTACATAACGTAAAGCTTCTGTTTTCTGCCTTTCTTTTCGCCATTTTTAAGAAGGGGTAACACGGTTACAGTTGTAGTATGAGATTGCTATGACTACTGTCACAGAAGAGAGGGCGTTTCTGGGTCCTGTCTTGATTGACGCGCCAAAACAACAGCAGAGCATTATGCGATTTGTAGTATTAGCGGTGAATGCGCTGTATAATACTGGCGGGCCAGTATAATTACACTGCGGGCCAAAATTGGCCCGCGGGCCAGAGTTTGACACCCCTGCCATAGGGACTGCTCACTCCCAGCAAGACCACACACACACACACAATGACAAACACAGATGTATGCATAAACATGCACACACACATTCACAGACGCACACACACACACACACACACACTGACCAAGCACAAAACTGCTATGCGGGAACACAAGTGATAGTGTTGATCATCACAAGACAAGGGCCCTGAATGGTGTAAAAGACACCAGATAGATTGAATACAATCATGCCACAATCCTGCCACTTTTATCACAGGAACACAAATCCTCGATTCCATTTTATGGCCTAAATACAGATCAATGTAATAACATTTTCCACTAAGCACCTCTGCACTGCCGGCCCTGATGGTAGGCTTCAGCTTAAACACTGACCCAGGTATTCTGGAATGCAGCAAGCACCAGCATTGTTCTGGCTTTGATAGTGATGTCCACAACATACAGTAGAAGACTTCATTATCAAGGAATATCTCTGAGTGAGATCCCTCTGCCAGCTCCAGGTTTTGATGGGTCCTCTTAGTGTGTCATGTCATGGATGGAGGCAATGAGGGTGCAAGAGAAGGAGTCGGTGGGTGAAGGTTAGACTGAACAGGTTGGGAGAACAGTACCTCCCCACTGTGTAGGTGGTTGGGGGAACAGCAACTCTGTTGTGAGTTCAGAGCTGGTATTCAAAAAAAAAAAGTATCTTACCACTAGGAGTACTCCTGAATTGCACTAAAAGTTCCTATCTAAGAGTTCCCTCTTAAAACATATTCACAAAGCTGCTAAGACTAACTTATATTAAGGAATTCGGAGAATTCTTAAGCTAAGAGTAAGGGCGGGGTTGATGTCGTTGCTATGGATGACGTGGTGTCTCATGAACAAGCTTACTCAGAATGCCCACAGCGATTGGCTGATAGGGGATGAGCCCCTGTCCCGTGCAAATACAGTACAGCCTACAGTATGTAGGCCTGCCATATTCAAATAAAGATTCCAAACTAGAAATACAGGCTGTCACTGATTAAAAATGAAACCAAGAATAATATACTCACTAGTCAATTACGTTCAGCTGACTGTTTGCCTCTTACATGTCTGCATCTCATTCATTCATAAAATCAGTAGATATGCATACTGTAGCAGCCTTTCAACGGACTAGGCTACATTATAATAACCATGGCTGATAATGACTTGTGTGATCTATACTGACACAAAATCAAAACTGGACGGAAGAACAGCTGTTCGCCTACTTGCCCAATTTGTGAATGAAGATATCATTGGAGTTGGGTCTTGGGATAACTTCCATAACTAAACAAATAAGTGTTGGAATATGCATGTGAATAAATGAAGTGCACAACACTGATGACTGTGAGAAGCGCTGGAATTATTTGCAGTTATAAAGGCATAATTGCAGAATTGACAAAGCAGCTGCCTCCGGTAGGATATTAGGCCAACTATAGCCGATAGACCACAATGTTTTATTCTCTATATCATTCAGTGTATTCAGGCTTACACAAATGAACATGGATCGCTAAACATGTCATTGCAATGCAGATTATTAACATGTAATCTATCATTTTAAATATTTAATGCATTTATGGGGAGTAGGCTATAGCACCCTGGGCTCTATCGCCTATTGCATTTATTATTTTGTGTAATTCTAGCCTATAGCCTACTGACAGATTTCAAATATTGTCATATGTAATACAACTGAGATATGTACATTGGTCTGCATGGATTTCCCCGTGGCCAAGTAACCTAGCATTGTCAGAATCTCAGCTTTTTTTCTGTTTGTTGGTGAAGTGACTGCTTCCCTCATTACAGTAGCTCTACTATGATCATAATACCCTCACGATTAAGGCTATCCCCTTTTCAAAAGCTCTGTATCATTTAATGTCTCCAAAATATTGACACGATTATGAAGTGGATTGCCAGGGGCAGGCATGTTGGATCACTTGTGAGTAGGTGTTCTTGTGTGACTAACTATCTATGTCTAAGTGACTTAGACGTTCTCTGCCTCTAACTTCTAGCTCTCAAACCCTTTGTGAAATACTCTTATCCCCAAAGCATAGGAGTCCTAAAATTATGAGTGACACGCCCATTGTTTTTAGGAGTTGCTCCTAAATTGGCGAGTTAGGACTAAGGTTGAAAAATTCTGGGGATATTGGGAATTAACAGGAATTTATGGGAATAAACTGGAAAACTTTTGGTTACTATCGTAACCCCAGTTGTCCCATAGGTGAGGCAGCAAACAAATATTTGTAAAGGACAGAATTTATTCCTATTAATTCCAATAAATTTCCAGTTTATTCCTGTTAATTCCTATTGGGAATGTTTGTGAATTGTGAATATTTCCCAGAATTTTGCATCCCTAGTTAGGACCAACTTTAAGCCTTAACATGTTTCGTGAATACCAGCCCTGGATGTCATGTAAAGAATGACGAGATGGGATGATGTCATATGATGGTGAGGAGGGCTGGTGGGATTGGTCCATGGTTGGGATAAAGCACAGTCCCCTCTCCAGCAGCCAGGGCATGATCTCCTCAGACAGGCAGAGGTCAGCAGCCTCCTGCATGTTTTACCCTGTATCGCTGTGCATGTGGCAAATAAAACAACCTTGAACAGTGACAGTGTTGATAGAGACAGAGACAGTTCCACTCATCACACCTGCAAGGCTGACAGCTAAAGAGAGAGGCATCCATTTTCCTCTTTACTGGGTCAGGTTTCAATGGAAGTGATTTCAAAAATGCACTGTATAAATTACTTTTTAAAGCATTGCATATTTTGTGTACAATTATAATGTGAATTTCAGATATGATGATATTATGTAGAGTAGGACATGACAGAGTATCTTTCACAGAAGAAGCTGCAACACTCAGATAAAATTATTCTAAAAGGGTTTTTCAGTTGTCTCTACACGGGAATCCTCTGAAAAGAGAAAGCAAGCCTTTGGTTTGTTCAACTCATTTGAAGAAGCAACAGCGAGCAATATCTTCCACAACAGACGGTATACAAGTGTAAGATGTGACCATGTTGCTATGATGTCATACAGTACGATACATAGATACAAAACCTGAACCTTTTTTCCTGCGAGTGTAGGTACCAGTGTACAGGTGCAACTGTCTCTCTGAAGTGTGTGTGCTTTGAGGAGACGCCTCCTCTGTGTGTTATACAGGGCTGTGCTGGTGAAGATGGAAAACGTGTCCTTTGTGCCCCTGAAGCAGCCTATCGTGTTTAAGCTGGAGGGATCTGATGTGCCACCGGGCCATGGTTTGCTTCTCTTCCTCCTGGCCCTGCTCAACTACATGGTGCTGCTGCTGGCCAATGGGGTGGTGGTGTGTGTTATCGCGGCTGACAGGGCGCTGCACAGGCCCATGTACGTGATGGTGTGTAACCTGGCAGCCTGTGATCTTCTGGGAGGCTCGGCTGTGCTGGTCCGCCTCATGATCCACTTCCTGACGGGGGAGCAGAGGATCCCCTACATGACTGCCATCACCCAGGCCTTCTCTGTGCACACCTACGGGGCAGCTGTACAAACCATACTGTCTGCCATGGCCTACGACAGGTAGCACACTCAAGCTGTGAACATCACAGACAATCATAAATGATAGAAATGTAAATTTTGTGAAATACATTAGATGCTACTGTACATAATCAATGAGAGCATAAATCAATGAATTTCATCTGATCCGGGATGCCCCCTCTAACGTTCATGCCAACATTATTGGTTATAGTGGGCCTATTTTGTCTATCGTCTCTTTTGGTTGAAAACCTCTTATCTCTAAAGTGGCAAGTTTTCAGGAAATTGAAAATAGCATTACAATTTCTCTGTTTTTGAGCTATTTTGAATCCATTCGTCATAGGGCTGTGAGGCATTCCGAAGTAGAGCATAGTCCCAGCTTTCAAGTTATAGGCTAGTCTAAACGAAAAGGTTATAAAACATCAATGCACTCTCACATTAAAGTTTGAGTCAGTGTCCTTCAGTGTCAGATAATGATCACACAGGTCTGCCTCTCCTGCAGGTACATGGCAGTCTGCCAGCCTCTGCGTTACCATGCCATCATGACCACGGGCAGGCTGGTTTTCTCCTGTGCCCTGGCCTGGGCTCTGGCCCTGCTCTGCATCGGGGTGCTGTTTGCCCTGAACGTGGGCACGCCCCTGTGTGGCACCACCATCAAACATGTCTACTGCAGCAACCGCTCCATCCTGCGGCTGGCCTGTGGGCCCACCCCCGTCAACAACATCTACGGTCAGTGTCCACAACCACACACGCACACTGGTTCAGGATTAGACAGAGACTTAGTAATGAATTTGTGTTTCTGAAATGTACATTCAACAGCATGTGAGGGTCATTTTTTTTATGTTATTGGATATTTTGTTGACTGTGTCTCTTATACAGGCCTGTGCATGTCATGGACCCTGAGCACCGGGACATTCCTGGTCATCGCCTTCTCCTACATGAAGATCCTGCAGGCATGCGTGAGCAGGTCCAGAGACGGAAATAGCCGCAGCAAAGCCGTGCAGACCTGCGCTACACACCTTGTGGTCTACGTGCTGTACGAGATCAACACTGTGATCATAATTCTAAGCCTGAGATTCAACACCGTCTCTCAGAACATCAAGAAGTTCTGCAGCATCCTGGTTGTTATTGTTCCTCCTGCCATCAACCCTATCATCTATGGCCTGGTCACCAAAGAGCTTCGTATGAGCATCATCAAATGGTTCACCACACCCAGACAGACAGGTGTCAGATAATGCATATAGTTCACTGTCTAGCCAGGCTGGTTGTACTGTATAACAGTCACAATCAAAGTCTAAAAATACACTTTGGCTTCAACGTTCATTATAGAGCATACCTCCTCATAAAAATGCTTGAATATATGTATAATACTGTATATTATGCTAGGATGTTGGATAGAAAGTGCCACTGTTTACTAATTTTCCATGCAATTTGTAATCTTGTCCACCATTCAGAACATGTAATCATCAAATTACTAAAATGTATCTAGTGATTTAATAGTTATAATAATAATAATAATAATAATAATAATTAAAAAAGGTATATTATGCATTGGCAGTGTTATCCATATTTTTATTGTGCACAATGTGGATTCATTCATGGATTACAAACTCATCATTACCAGACTTGTTTTTCACTGCCATAGTTTTCGCGTTTGGAAATACATGGAAGTGAATGAGCCATAGTTAGCCATCAGCTGCATTCACTTCCATGTATTTCCAAACATGAAAACAACGGCAGTGAAAACCAATCGGAGTCTGGTAATGATGAGTTTGTAACCCTGATAGTGTATTCAGCCTGTTATTTTGATTATTTTGGTTCTTGAAGTGGTGTTTTTATAGTGAACTTTTAACATTGGAGTCAACGGGCACTTCGGCATTCTTCCCACCAATTACGTCAGACTTGACCAATATGGCAGCTGCAGAGAATAAAGCAAATTGGTCGGCCAGATTAAGTTATGTCAATGATTGTAAAACGGGCCAGTTTTTCACACCACTACACGGTCCCGCCATATACTAGGTTTTGACCTGTCTTATTTATTTATAAAATAAAGGAAGACAGCACTTTCCCCTTCGACTACTAGTGAGTGAGGACTGAGGCACCTGGAGCAAGGTAAAACATTTTCAGGATCCAAGCCTGACGATTTCAGGCCTCGACCACCACAATCAGGTGCCGCAGTTGGACACGCTTTACGCCATGTATCCAAGACAGTGGCGTTGTGTCCAGGGGTGGAATAATTGAATGAAGCAGCAAATGTGTGCCTTTCCCAAGCCAATCAGGTGTGCCACAGTATAAAAAATATCTGGGTGTGAGAATTGTTATGTCGAGGCCACACGGGGCAACTCAGGCTCTTGAGATGAGTTCATGCGCAGTTCATCAGCACTGGCGTAGACAGTGTCCTTCTTCAGCATGTCCACGTATGTTATCTTCTGAGCACCATGTGTGGCTTCACCATGCTTGGGTTCAAGGCTTGAAGCGATGAGGTCAGGATAGCATATGCTATGGCCAGCTAGCCTCAGTCTCAACTGTCGTATCTTTGTGGTCACCAGTGGTAGTCCAGCGTAGAGGTCAACATTGTTCATGTGTTCCATCCACGAGACATCCTGGGCCATACAGAACTGGTATAACACCCATCCAGCAATTTCTCCTGGGCAGTGTTGAGTGTCTATGTTTCTGCCCCACACAGCAGGACGGATTCAACAGTGGAGATGAACAGGCATGTAGCATTCTAAGGGTTAGAACTATGGAAATATGACTAGGTATAATTTATGATTATACTGCGGTTATCACAAATATGAAGGAATATTTATGTAATACATTAAATCAACTCATATGGGGCACCACCCTGTTCTATACAGGGAAACAGATAACCTTATCACTAGTCTAGTTTATCAATCTCAGTCTGAAAGAGGAGGTATTGACTCAAGCAAGTGACCTAGAGACCAGTTGATGACACTATGACGTGATTAAAGCTTATACAATGTATTGAAGTTATACTAATCAATTATCAAGATAATATGAAAACACAATTCAATAATAGATGGAAACACAAACGGGGCAGTATGTAAACAGCACAAATTAAATGGTAACACATGACAATAAGGGTACATTAATAAGCATTAGTTAATGCATTATTAAGCATTAAGTAACAGTTAACTAATGTATCTATTAACCATTTACTAATGTTATTGATGTTAACTAAGGTTAACTCACCTAACCCTAACCCTAACCTTAACTAAGGTATTAATTAATTAATACCTAACCTAACCCTAAATAAGCATTAGTTAACAGTTAAGTAATGTTTTTGTGACCCTTATTGTAAAGTGTGACCAATTAAATGAATGCTATCATAAGATTGCAGCCTGTCCTAAATTATCTAGGCTCAAACAGCATAGCATCACACCACATCAATAGAGAGCAGCTGGTTTGCGACCTTATGTTACATGTGTGTTGCATGCTGGCTTGCGTCGCTGGCAGCTCTCGGCATGGAGACTTTGAAAAGGCACGTTAGTGATGGTCGTTGGATCTTGTGCAGGGCGTCGCATGCCGGCCTCTTCTGTCGATGCAGCTTTGAATGTCGGCTGTTTGGCGAACGTTGGGAGTCGCAAAGACTCAGAGGTCGGACTTAGCGCTCAGACTTATAGTACAGAGTTCAATTTCAGCACTGTTTGATGTACAGCCCAACTGAAATGATTCAGAATTAAAGTTGCAAATGTCTCACTGTTCAAACCCCTGCTCTTGCTGGGAGGTGCATCCTGGAACAGTTGTGGATAGGCTATTTCAGCGGATACTCAACGCGTCGACTCGCAGGTATCTACAGCAGGCTTTTTCTTTAGCAATTCCACAGAGACAAAGTTACTTGTTTCAATGGCACAACGGGATCCGTAATGTTAGAGTATGAACACAAAAGTACACAAGACGATGAAAAATGTTACTCTGGGGACTATATCTGGTTAGTAAAGGGGTTGGTCCAACAGGACACACTCAAATGATTGGCCCTCATTCCCGCCACAGGCCTCCTCACTCCCCCCTCAATATCACGGGGGGAAACTGACCTCCAGTTACCAGACTCTCACTCCAATCATTTTAATCCCTGAGTATTTGATCTCATTCACAACACATTACAGAGACATCATGAAGGATGGCATATTCATATACAGTACGTTAGCCAGAGGAAAGTCCAAACATGACATCTTTAATCACACCAACATGTTGTATTCACAGTTTCATTATTTCCCTGAGCCCCTTCAGTCCCAGGACCCTCATACTGATATGCTTTACAGTATAGAATAAACAATTGCACTTGGGTAATAACTCAGTTTCATGACTGAATTAGCAGTTTATCACTGAATTAGCAATTTCATTCATTTGTACCTCAGTACATTGGTGTTCTTGAATGTTGAAGACGAGAGAGAGAGAGACAGAGAGAGAGAGAGAGAGAGAGAGGGAGGGCCGTCGTAAAACGTTCACACTCAAAATAAAAATATACCAAAAAATACAAAATAAAATGAGACAACCTAAACAGATGAGTCCCTAATCATCTAAGTAAGCGTAGCCAGTCGCTAATACTTTCCCCAATGGTCCCTTAGTGGCTTGGTTGCATCTACTGTAGATGAAGGGATAACAATAAATCAACAAAATAAAAGGGAAAAGAAAACATAACACTAGCTTATGGCCTCTACTAAGAAGGAAGTATACTATACTTTACACTAAGGATAGATAAGGTAGGAAAGAGAAAGATAGGGAATCGCGTGATACTCAACTGGTTCTCCTAACTTAGACCAGGTCGTCTGCATCAGGGGTGATGGTCAGGAGATCAAGCACCACGGGGTGATTGGTTAGCAAGTCTTTGACCTCCTCCACTGCTTCTAACCTTGCCTTCTTCTTATGTCTAAAACCGGGGCTGGTGATGAGGCTTTTCTTGACATTACTCTACGTTGGGGGAGTTTTGTCCTCTGTAGCTATAGCCTGCAGGACTGTATCAATAGGAGTCAGGTCAACAGTTTATGTACCGGTGTACTCGATCTGGGTCTTCAGCTTGGGGTCAAGTTCAAACGTGTGTTTGCGGAAAAATTCAGCCACCTCGACTTCACTCTTGTAGGCCTGGAAGGCAAGGGATAGAGGGCCAGATCACCGAGGTGGAAGGTGGCATCGCTTGGGACATCGACCCACATGGTTGCCCTGGGCAAGGTCACACGGGTTACGGCATTGTGGCTGATGTAGTGTAACTCTGCAGTGGACTCCGGTGAGTTAACTAGCCAGCGAGTGCCAACTATCTCAGCCTGAGTGCTGGTGATTTCACATTGGGGGGAGACTGAGGCTCTACACCTGGAGTTATCGCTCTTCCGTTGTATCACTGATGATGAATGGCTTACTGGGACACAGATAGTGGATATCCTTAGTCAGAATACACAAACGGAGGTTGGGAACCAGATAAATATTGGGGTTACTGTCCTGATAAGCCACAATGGTAGGAGTGGCAATCTTAACGTAGGTGCCGTCCTTCTACACACCCACGTTCATGACATCCTTAAGCCTGTAGATGTTTCATGAGTCAATGACAGGCAGGATAACCAGGAATGCCATCTCTCTGGCTTCTGCATTGACATAGAGGGGGGGGGCACTATCTAGGGTATAGGCCAGGTGGGCCTGGACTCAACAGTACTGTGGGTGGCAGTGGTGAGAATGTTCTCCACCAGGCTGAGGGCTACTAGGTACGGGGGGATTTGATCTCACGCAGCATATCTGACATTAGCATGGCAACGATCTGGGCATGAGCATAGTCGGTCTGTACCACCGTCATTAGCTTGTTTTTTTAGTCGAGCGACATTAAGTGACACTTTTCAAGAAGCATGAATTAAGGCCTGGATTACACTAATGCGTATTTGACGAAAAAAGCAAACATTTTCCTCCATTTGCACCCAGCAATTAGCCTGCACTTTCTAGGGAAAACCACCCTCGATTCCAGAGGCCTTGGAATACGCACTGAGCTGCGTATTCGGGCTAGAAATCTGGAGCTGAATTTGTAGTGTCTGTGCCCAAAACTCCTGTGTAATCGCGGATCGTTTTCATGGTTCAAATACGCATGCAGATACACATTAGTGTAATCCAGGCGTAAGAGGAGCCTATTGTGGTTCTGGTCATTGTTTGGGAGTCGTAATCTTTGATCAAAGACTTGTAGTAGTTCACTCTCTAGATATCCCAGAGTTCCCTTTGCTTGGGCAAATAGCATTGAGGCTGTAACAGTATGGATATGTTGTACAAATTATATTACTTTAAAGAGGGAAACATGAAAATTATAGCACACATCTCATGGCTGGAGGGAACAAGGGTGGAGAAGAGGGGGGTTGGGTGAAGGTGAGAGTGAACAGGTTTGAAGAATAGCAACTCCCTACCTAGCTGTGGTGGTGGTTGGAAGAGCAGCACCTTCCTACCTTGCTGTGTAGGTGGTTTGGAGAGCAGCACCTCCCTACCTAGCTGTGGTGGTGGTTGGGAGAGCAGCACCTCCCTACCTTGCTGTGTAGGTTATTGTGAGTTCAGGTTGTCATGTGAAGGATGGAGAGATGGGATGATGTCATATGATGGTGAGGAGGGCTGGTGGGATTGGTCCATGGTTGGGATAAAGCACAGTCCCCTCTCCAGCAGCCAGGACATGATCTCCTCAGACAGGCGGAGGTCAGAGCAGCTCCACTCATCACAGCAAGGCTGAGGGATAAACTCAGCAGAAAGGAGAGGCATACGTTTCCCTTTTTATTCAGTAGGTTTTCTATGGATGCATTGTATATTTTGTGTACAATTTACAGATAGGAGTGATGATATTATGTGATTTCAGATAGGAGTGATGATATTATGTTGGAGTATCTATCACAGAAGAATCCACTATCGCTCAGAAAAAAAGGTTTCTAATGCTGTGTTCACACCGGGCGCGGGATCAATGGGTCGCCGCGCGAATCCGCCGCAGAAAGGTTCAACAAATTTAACCATGGACACCGCACCGCCAAGTTCGGCGATTCGCCCCCCCTGTGCCGCCCGCTGCCCAGTTTGCGGAAATTGTATTGACCTTCTATGTAAACTCGCCGCGCCGCAGGAAAAATTTGCACCCGGTGTGAACACAGCATAACAGAGTTCTTCAGTTGTCCCTGTATGGGAACCGTCTGAAAAAACCTTTAAGAACCTTTTGGGTTCCTGATAACTTTGCTTGATGAAATGGTTCAAGCTGGAACCATATAGGGTTTTTAGAAGGTTCCACTACAGGTACTGTACAGCCAACCTAAAATGTTTTGAGTTTGCATGCACCTTTTTTTGTGTAGGTACCAGTGTACAGGTGCAACTGTCTCTCTGAAGTGTGTGTGCTTTGAGGAGACGCCTCCTCTGTGTGTTATACAGGGCTGTGCTGGTGAAGATGGAAAACATGTCCTTTGTGCCCCTGAAGCAGCCTATCGTGTTTAAGCTGGAGGGATTCACGTTGCTGCCGGGCCATGGTTTGTTCCTCTTCCTCCTGGCCCTGCTCAACTACATGGTGCTGCTGCTGGCCAATGGGGTGGTGGTGTGTGTTATCGCGGCTGACAGGGCGCTGCACAGGCCCATGTACGTGATGGTGTGTAACCTGGCAGCCTGTGATCTTCTGGGAGGCTCGGCTGTGCTGGTCCGCCTCATGATCCACTTCCTGACGGGGGAGCAGAGGATCCCCTACATGACTGCCATCACCCAGGCCTTCTCTGTGCACACCTACGGGGCAGCTGTACAAACCATACTGTCTGCCATGGCCTACGACAGGTAGCACACTCAAGCTGTGAACATCACAGACAATCATAAAGAATATATATAAGAATAATATATAATATAGAAATCATAAACCATATAAATTGTTATGGAATACACTGGATGCTACAATATGACAGGTAACACAGTCAAGCTGTGAACATCACAGACAATCATAAATGCTAGAAATTATAAAACATAAATTGTTGTAGAATACATTGGATCACTACAGTACATGATAGTGTAAATCTGCGAATTCCATGTGATCCTGGATGCCCCCTCTGTCTCAAACCTTTTGTCCACCATTATTGTTTAAAGTGGGTCGATTTTGTTGATCATCCATGTCCAGCGAAAACCTCTTATCTCCAAAGTGGCAAGTGTTCAGGATATTGAAAATAACATTCCTAGTTCTATGATTTTAGCTATTTTAAATACACTCAATTGGTCCCAGGGCAGGGAGACATTCAGAGATTCTAAAGCTTAGTCCCACCTTTCAAGTTAAAGAAAAAAACACCAAGATGGAGTGACAAGGTTTTCACCCAACAGTGATGCCAAACTATTAGAATCGGAAACAGCATATCATATTTTATATATTTTAATATATTTTATATATTGCACTGTATCTTGTTTGCACTGTATTTTGTATTTGCAGTTTTTGTATTGCATTGCCACTGTCATATCTTTGCACTGTCCTATCCTATGTCGTCTTCAACAGTGTATTCCATTACCCTAGTCAAATTCCTAGTATATGTAAACCATATACATGGCTAATAAAACATATATTGAATCTTGAATTGTGATACATCAATGCATTTCTTCTTACATGCGAGTTCTATGCCTGTACTGTAGCTGCATCTGAACCACATGTACTGTACACACAGTGTCAGATAATGATCACACAGGTCTGCCTCTCCTGCAGGTACATGGCAGTCTGCCAGCCTCTGCGTTACCATGCCATCATGACCACGGGCAGGCTGGTGTTCTCCTGTGCCCTGGCCTGGGCTCTGGCCCTGCTCTGCATCGGGGTGCTGTTTGCCCTGAATGTGGGCACGCCCCTGTGTGGCACCACCATCCAACATGTCTACTGCAGCAACCGCGCCATCCTGCGGCTGGCCTGTGGTCCCACCCCCGTCAACAACATCTACGGTCAGTGTCCACAACCACACACGCACACAAAAAGCTACAAAGCTTGTAACGTTTTCTACAGTAGTGCTAGGTGCTTGATGTACAGTAGCTAATTAGCCTGCAGCTAGTAGTTAGCAGAACATTCTCACAGGCGTATCTTCATTTTAAACATTTCACTCTTAACCATTTTCTAATAATGGATGCCACTTACTTACTCACCTTGCTTTACATGTGCAGTAAGACTCCATGATTTTGTCTTGATTAATTTCAATCTCAATCTCAGAGTTTGTGAGGTGTCTGTGCCTTACACATAGATCACCAACACCTAACATCAACTCTTGTATTGTCACCTGCTACACCTACAGTAGCATCAACTCTTCAACTCTGTTGTCACCTGCTCCGTCCGAAATCCAAATCTCATGGATACTGTATATCCTTATGTATAGGTCTAGTTCAGGCCTTTCTGTAGAACTATTTTAGGCAAACCATGTGGTTTCTTTTTACATTTCTCAGGTGTCACTATGTCTAAAGATTACCTTAATTTATGGCTGAAGTTGTTAACCTTTTCATGGATTGATGCAGTTTCACCAGGAAAAGCCTGACTGGATATGTGGTTGGAGAATGTAGCGGCTGAGGAGGGACCAATAAAGCGCCTTTTAATAGGACACTTAGTGACATTCCTTTATAGCCCTGGGATACTGACATTAAAAAATAGAAATGGTGCTCACAGTGCACAAACCTCCACCCCTAAATGCACTTTGTGGCTCTGTGCACACCAAAAATATCTCTTGCATTCTTACACAGGGAGTTTTGTTTTAATTCATAGATCCGGCCTGTGATTCGGATCTGCTCCAAAATGTTATGGGTTCTAAGGTGGCCCATGATACACCAAGTTTCATGAAAATCGGTCAGGTAGTTTTTGTGTAATTCTGGTTCAAAAAATGAATGAATGTGAATGGATGGTTGTGTTTGGGCAGCCCGTGGACCCGACCCCATGCTCCTGATCTGCTCCAAAATTGAATGGGTTCTAAGGTGGACCATGCTACACCCTTCCACCAAGTTTTGTGAAAATCAGTCAAGTAGTTTTTGCGTAATCCTGCTAACAGACAAACACACAAACAAATACACAAACACCCCCGAAAACTTTACCTCTCGTCCTGCGCTGTCACCGGGGCAGAGGTAATAAACAGTAGTGGTCTGACACAGTTACAGTAAGTCAACAATCCTATCAACCTCAGTATTCAGCCCTCTGGATATCACTGGATCTAAGGTGTGACCACAGCTGTGAGTTGGCTCGACCTCATGCTGCAGTAAGTCAAAGGAATGTAGTATGTATAAAATCTGTAGCCCTCCCGCCCAGGGTATTATCAATACGCAGGTTCAGGTCGCCAGTTAGGAGAATGCTGTCATGGTTGGTGACAGACTGAGAGTAGATCCGAGATTTTGGTTAGAAAGGACAGAAACTTATGCTAAGTTAAAAGATCACCGCAATACAGGGTAGATGGCGCTGTCATATAATCAGGTCTGTAACCAGGACCGGATCTAGCCATTTTGATGCCCTAGGGGGAGATTAGGATTCCCGCCCGCCCCCCACATAACATTCGTATTCGTTTGTCTCCAGCTCCATTGTTCGCTATCATATAATGTCTGTGATTCAGTGTGGAGTTAATGTCTATGATTGAATGCACTGTAGTTTCTATGTCAATAGATGACCATGCCACGCTCCCTGTTGCAGTTCGCATCCAGTTTAAAACTCTGGTACTAGCCTACAGGGCAATGAAAGGAACAGCTCCCTCCTACCTCCAAGCCATGGTCAAACCCTACACCGCCTCCCGACCACTACACTCCGCTACCTTGGGGCGAGTGGTTGCCCCGTCACTCCGAGGCCCCTACGGCTGATCAACATGGTCACGGTTCTTCTCTGTCCTGACCCCGCAGTGGTGGAATGAACTTCCCACTGACGTCAGGACAGCAGAGTCGCTGCCCATCTTTCGCCGCAGGCTCACCTCTTCAAGAAGTACTACCAGGATCCTCCCTCTTAAGCACTTATTGTATTTTTAGTTTGCTTTTCTTGCACTTTTCCTTAAGCACTAGATTATACTCTTAGGCCCAATCCGAATACCCACCCTTAGCCCTAGCCCCTAGTTTTGGAGTGCACTCAACTGGGTAGTGGCCCTTCAGAAGGGAGCCACAAGGAATAGGGGTTGAAATCTTTACCTAAGAAATGGGACACCACTCTCTACGTCTTCAATCGGAATTTTATTTGTTGCCTGATTTTCTGTGGAGTCTCTGGGATGTTACAGTATGATTACTATTATTATAGTGACACATCTGACCAAATTTCAGGACAGAACAAGACAGATTAATCACTTGCACAGCCAGGAAGCGTGTTTACACATCGGCTGTTAACGTTAGTCCTGCTCATAGAAATGCACTGATATTAGATGAGCAGGGAAATGCAGAAAAATGCTAGTCTACTGGATTATTTTTCGTACTTCATACACTGGACATGGAATCATCTGTCACTCAAAAATCGTTGTTTACACAAAGTTCTATTGATTAGATTAGATTCAACATTGCACCGTACTACGTAGCCTAAGTAACTTACTGGAACATCAAAACACAATGAAATGCCGTTTACATCGTAAATACCGTTTTTTTTTCCTGAAATGCGTGTCATAATGATCCAATGACATGTTCCTTTGCATCTACATTAAACTAAGCTTTTCCACGGATTTAACAATTTTTTAATGTTTATTTGCGATTATATTGGGTTTCTTTCACTGTCCCCTCAGGTTTAAAGTCAACATCTGAAAACTCTCGTTTTGGAGTGCTGTTTGAACGTCCACTAGCCCTCGATATGCCCCCTAGCCCTAGAAGCTAAAAGGAATGGGACACACTACCCTACATGTGAACACGCAAAATGTAGGGGTAGGGCCAAGGGCTAGGGCTAAGGGGGGTATTGGGATTGGGCATTAGTCACTTGTTTTAGCAAGGAGAGTTCCGGCAAGTAGTACAGTAGTACACTGGCTTTTCCTACATTAAATGCAATTATTGTAAATCGCTTTAGATAAAAGCGTCAGCTAAATGGCTGTATTGTAATGTAATGATACTCTACCATGGCAAATAGTACAGGCCTGTGGTCTTAGGCTATTTCCTATATCCTGACATCCATGTCGATTGGACTCTATTGTCCTTTGCCTGCTATTTACCAGGTTTGGGCATGTTTGTACGACCCTGTGCTTTGACCGCTTGCAGTTATATTGTTGACTGTGTCTCTTATACAGGCCTGTGCATGTCATGGATCCTGAGCACTGGGACGTTCCTGGTCATCGCCTTCTCCTACATGAAGATCCTGCAGGCATGCGTGAGCAGGTCCAGAGACGGCAATAGCCGCAGCAAAGCCGTGCAGACCTGCGCTACACACCTTGTGGTCTACGTGCTGTACGAGATCAACGCTGTGATCATCATTCTGAGCCATAGATTTGACTCTCCGAACATCAAGAAGTTCTGCAGCATCCTGTTTGTTATTGTTCCTCCTGCCATCAACCCTATCATCTATGGCCTGGTCACCAAAGAGCTTCGTATGAGCATCATCAAGCAGTTCACCACACGAGTCGCACCCAGACAGACACAGGGGGTGAAGTCTATCAGATAATGCATATTTCATTGACCAGGCTGGTTGTATAGCATTGCAGTTGTGTGGTTAATCTTTTATGCTATCAGTGGTTTCAGCATGTCCGTTGTAGATATTGCTTCCCTGCAAACAGCCACGATCAAAGTCTAAAAATACACTTTAGCTTAAAGTTTATTATAGAGCTTACTCAAGTTTATTATAGAGCTTACTCAAGTTTATTAAAGAGCTTACTCAAGTTTATTATAGAGCTTACTCTTCATTGAAATGCTTGAATATATTTATAGTATATTAGGCTAGGATGGTGGATAGAAAGTGCCATTGTTTATTTTCCATGTAATTTGTTTATAATCAGAATCAATTTTATTGCCAGGTAGGTTTTACACATACTAGGAATTTGTTCTGGACAGTTGGTGCATAACACTGATGGGTAGAAAACATTAAACAGGGTGCAAGGACTAGACAGGACAGTGCAAAGACAGGACAGTGCAAATGACAATGCAAAATACAAAATGGTGTGCGACGTGTGTGTATATACAGTATGTGTACAAAGTGTTAATGTGTGTGCAATGTTTTTGTATATACAATGTGTGTTGTGATATGTGTGTGCAGTGCGAGCCTATGTACAGTACAGTCAGTGGTCATGTGCAAGTAGTGCAGATGGGACAAAGTCAGAGGGTGGAGAGTCAGAGGGGGAAAGAGCCTTATTGATGAGGGCGGTGGCATCCGAAAGAAGCTGCTTTTGTGGCGTGAGGTCTTGGTCCTGATGGTCCGCAGCCTCCTTCCAGAGGGGGAGTGGTTCAAAGAGATTGTGGAGGGGGTTGGGCACAATATTTTTAGCATTCTTCAGGTCCACTCTTCCGATATTCAAAACATTTAATGATCAAATTATTAAAACGTATCGTGATTTGTAATGTTGTTGTTTTTTTGCTGGTCAAAATGATAAATATATTATGCATTGGCAGTATGTGCTCTAGATTATACTTGTTGTGCTGTCATTATTGTCCACAATGTGTTTTGTTGTTGTTGTTGTTGCTCTGGTCCGCCACATAAAACTGACATACAAAACAAATGTGGTTAGAGTGTCCACCCTGAGATTGGGAGGTTGGGGGTGCGATCCCTGGCCAAGTCATACCAAAGACTACAGTGGTACCCAATGCCTCCCTGCTTGGCACTCAGCATCGAGGGTTGGATTCGGGGTGAGTCCCTGCATATTAGCGTCATGTCCAGGGGGTGTACAGTACTTGTACATCAAACTGCCTCACGCTAAGGAATCAGGAGATAGGCTCCTGTCCTGAGACCATTGGTTCTCAAGACTACTTACTTAAAAAACAAATACATACAGTCACATCACAAGGGATTCCATTGTCAATAACTGAGACACCGGAATAATGTTACTATGAAGGACTTGGTCCCTTGATGCTTCATACTCTAGTTGCATCACTCTATTACTGACAACCGGCCCCTGCAAGTCAGGATAGCGGACCCTTTTGTCTATAAAACAGACAGAGGGAGACAGACAAAATACTTTCGCCTTCGACTACTAGAGAGTGAGGACTAAGGGACTGGGAGAAAAGTGAGCATTTTCCAATCCAAACCTGATAATTTCAGGTCTAAATCCTAATGTTTATTTGTGATGTTTTTTTGTTTTTTTTCTGTCCACGTGTCATTTTTTTTGCAGTGTAAAGAATTGTCTTTAGTATAGGTCAATGTGCAATATTCCTGTGTTTTTTTTTCTCTTGTGTCTCTCAGGCAACTGATGGAGAATTATACCCATAACAGTCTTGTGCTGCGCCTGGAAGGGTTGGAGGTCACCCAGCAGACCATGTACCCTGTCTTCCTCTTCTTCTTCTTCTCCTACCTCTTCATCATGGCCTCCAATGTAGGTATTGTGGTCCTCATCTTCATAGAGAGGAGCCTGCACCAGCCCATGTACATCCTCTTCTGCAATCTGCCCCTAAACGACATCATCGGCAACTCCATCATGGTCCCTCGGTTACTGACAGACATCTTGTTGCCTCCCTCAGAGCGTTACATCAGCTATGGTGAGTGTGTGGTCCAGGCCTTTACCACACACATGTTCGGCACCACCTCTCACACCATACTGATGATCATGGCCTTCGACAGGTATGTGGCCATCTGCAACCCCCTGCGCTACGTCACCATCATGAACAACAGAATGGTGGTCAAGCTGACTGCATCTGCTTGGGGGGTGGCTTTTGTCCTGGTGGCCATTCTGCTGGGTTTGACCCTGCGCTTGAACCGCTGCAGGACTCTGATCACCAACCCTTTCTGTGACAACGCCTCACTGTTCAAGCTCTCCTGTGAGAGTGTCTTCATCAACAACATGTACGGCCTCAGCTTCACTGTGCTTCTGTTCACCTCCTCAATAGGCAGCGTGCTGTTCACCTACGCCAAGATAACAGCAGTCTGTGTGACTAGTCAGAACAAGTCCCTGAACAGCAAAGCCTTGAGGACATGTGCCACACATCTGTCCGTCTACCTGATTATGTTGTGGTGCAGCTTTGTCATCATAATCCTACATCGTTTCCCTCAGTACTCCCAGTACAGGAAGTTGAGTGCATTGCTCTTTCACATCGTTCCCGGCAGCCTCAACCCCGTTATCTACGGGGTGCAGTCAAAAGAGGTCCGTAAATTCATGTCAAACATTTTCTCGTCCAAGAAAATCTCTCCAGATTTTTGAACATCTCTCCAATTTCAAATGCTTAATTTGAATTTAACTTATTTGAAATGTACACTATGTGTAAATAATGCAAAGCCAAAACATATTTTCTAATATAGGCCTAAGGGTCTTTGCAAGAAATAACAATGAGAGATTTTTCTCTGGAAGCAATGCTGGTTATCAAAGGTGTTGTTGAGTCCTGAGGAGGATTAAAGGGAATAATAGGCTCTTGTGTATGTAAAACCACCTCATCAGTCCCCCTACACTACTCCCCCACAACCTAAAACTACATCACATGACAACAATTAAACGCTATCAACATAAATGTCTTTCTGTCAGATGCCTTTCTCATCATTTATCCACAAAGTATCCCACCAAAGCACCCATCTGATGTTGACAGTTGAACTACAGTTGCTAGATAGCAGTCCTTTTGCAAAGACAGTTATCTCTGTGAAAGTACATTTCAGATGTTTAAAACTTCTAGTGCAATTTATGATGTCAGATGATGTCATGCATTTTGCCTTCCTTATGCAATAATTTAAGTAGTAAAGCCAACCAATGATCCTCACTTTCTCATACTATATCATCTGCAATCTGCATGAGGAAATATAAACTGCCCCTACACATTTTGTGTGTCCAGTATTGAGACTGGTGGATGTTAAATTACGGAATGGGCTTGGGCTATTTACGCAGAAGCTTAGTGTCTAAAACAAATGTTTAAATTTTATTTCTGGGTGCAAAACCTGAGCCCTGATATCTTAAGAATATACCTGATGACTTGGCTTCAGGTCGTGGTCATGCCTCCCAGCAAACAAATTTTGGTTCCCATAATGTTCTGGGAACTTTATTTTTGTTTACAGAAATGTACATTTTGGTTCTCTCCAGGTTAAAAGTTGTCTTTACATGATGCATACTCCTTTGTGGTAAAGAACAAGTCAAATTAATTCAAGAAAACCTTAATATCCCCTAAAAAAATTTGCGTCAAATCAAATCAAACTTTACTTGTAAAGCGCATTTCGTACACAGAGGCAACACACTGCGCTTTACAGAGAACAATAGTGGGATGGACATAGATCCTACCCTTACATTTTGGGTCTGGCTTGTTTCTCTTAAGGACTGGTTAAGTAGGAGGGAATCAGCTAGCCATGCCACCGAAATAGCTGTGAACTGAAATTACATGAAATAATGTCTGATAAATTAAGATAGGTCTTGTCAGCTGGACTGTAATAGAATAAATTTGATGTAACTATGAAAAGTAAAAGGATTTGCCGAGGTTCGCTCAAAAGGTTCAATTTGGTTTATTCGCCAAAACATACAGTTGCAACCAGATTTCCCAATAGAACACAAGAAAGCGTTTCACCCAAAGAAGTAAAGTCATTCTGTTTTGCGCGCTCTTACTGTATATTCAAGGTTAAGCCCGGATATGACGTTTCTAAGATCCGATTGGCTAACTCATCATTACACATCATCATTAATGGCGGACGCCATTTACACGTGTTAGAAGAAAAAGAGCGGTAAGGATCAAAGGTTTTAGAAAGACAATGAAGCAATGGGAGTTCACAGGCTCTCAGACAACAAGGCCTGGGTGCCCCCCCCCCTGGAGATGTCATCCTGCCATAAATGAAGGAAAGCACAGGCAGGGGTCTTGAATCTCAAAAGGTAGGGGGTTGCAAACAGGAGGTAGGTCAAGGTTTTATCAATATGTTAAGAACAAAAGGCTGAGAACAAAAGCCCAGGGCAGTTATTTCTGAAAGCCTCTAAAATTCCATTACAGTACCTAGCACTGGAATTAGCACTGATAAGATACTGTAAGGACAAGCGATTACAAGAATTCCAATGTACCTGTACCCATACTTGTTACACATGGCGTATACACTTTCTATTGTATTCTTCTATTCTATTCTATCATTGGTCAAACTACTAAGAAGAAATGCCTCAAATAAAGAAGCAGTGATACCATACCATTTTTACATTGTTTACTTCAGTGATCAGCACCTCCCAATCATGAAAATCAGGTTTTTCTTGAACATTATTATTGCAATTCAGATTCAGGCCCTGCGTGTTTGAGAGATGTTTTAATTACAGGATGAATGGAGCCCTAAGACCATGCAAATCATAACACATAATTGCGACCAAGTATCAAACAGGCCTACTTCAGACAATAGACTCAACAACATTCAAATTGTAAAATGGATTTGAAGATTGTTCAAAAAAACAATACACTGTTGCTTAGTGACCATTGGCCCCTCAGAGGGCTATAACAGGGGTGACGTACAAGTAAGCCCCCGAGTTGCAAATTTTGACCCAATAAAAGGTGCTGCTAAAAGTGCCAGATTGTGGGGAGCTGTGTGTCAGCACACAGAGCTTCTCTCTGTCAGTGGATAGTATGAGTTCCTAGAAACAGTTCAATTAATTTTTTTAGGCATATACAAACAAACTGCAAGATATTTCCATGAAATACCCAGTGATTTAAACTACTAAGGTAGGATATACACTGTTGAGACCGATTGGACAGATCTATCGCTTCTTGAAGAAAAACCTTATTTTGCTGCCCATATGGAATGTATGGATGTGCTATTATTGTGAACTTTAAGGCCGTCATTTGTAGTCTATTGTAATGATATTGCTTGTACGGTATTCTTGCCTCTCTCCCAGATAGTATGGCCGCCCATGTGGAGAACCAGACCCTCAATGACCAAGTTCTGCTCCTGGAGGGGATAACAATCACCGACTCAGCCTTCTATCCTGCCTATATCCTCCTAATCCTCCTTTACATGGCTATCTTGATGTGCAACATTGGCCTCCTAATGCTGATTTCCACAGAGAGGAACCTGCACCAGCCTATGTACATCCTCCTGTGCAACCTGCCTGTCAATGACATGCTAGGCGCTACGGTGTTAATACCCCGTCTGTTGAAGGACATCATGACAGCAGCGTCTGAACGATATATCTCTTACATTGAGTGTGTTGTTCAGGCTTTCTCAATTCATATCTATGGCACAATGTCTCACAACATTCTCATGATCATGGCCTTCGACAGGTATGTGGCCATCTGCAACCCCCTGCGCTACGCCACCATCATGAGCAACAGAACGGTGGTCAAGCTGAGTGCGTCTGCCTGGGGGGTGGCCTTAGTCTTAGTGGGGATCCTCCTCGGCCTCACCATCCGGCTCTCCCGCTGCAGGAGGGTCATTTTGAATCCATACTGTGACAACGCCTCACTGTTCAAGCTCTCCTGCGAGAGTGTGTTGATAAATAATATGTACGGTGTTTGCTTTACTATTGTGCTGCTTGTGTCATCTATAGGCAGCATCAGTCTCACCTACCTGAAGATTGCAATAGTTTGTCTGAGCAGTAAGAACAGTTCTTTAAACAGCAAAGCCCTGACGACCTGTAGCACTCACCTTCTGGTCTACCTCATCGCAATGTTCTGTGGGATGACTATCACCACCCTGCACAGGTTCCCAAAATATGCTTACATTGGCAAGCTGGCCGGTCTGTTTGCTCTGACCCTTCCATGTCTCAACCCTCTTATCTATGGATTACAATGTAAAGAGATCAAACAGAGGATCTTTAGAATGCTTCATAAAACCAAGGTGACCGCCTGATTGTATCTAAACTGTATGGAAGATACAGTATACTATGTAATAAAATTAGATTATGATATTATACCATACGATATTGTATTATTGTATTGTGATGTTATATGAATCGAAAATATATGTTAAGGCAATGTCTATAGCTATTTCACAGGATACTTTCTGCTTGTGAATAATTAATATAAATTATGAAGCAAGGGAAATGCCACTGAAAATTGAGGACCTTAACTGTGTTTCATAATGTTCTTTCAGATTGAACACGTGAGCACAAAACTCCTGAAACATGGTCATAAGACATTGTTATCATAATGCAGATGAATAAACCAGGGAGCACATGATGTAGTTTTCAAACAGAAAAATATTTAGTAACAGTTTGTGTAATCCATGAAACTGTCAAAGGACAAGCCAAGTGCAAAGCATGCACAGTATAATTTGGGCAAGGCAAGTTTATTTGTACAGCACTTTTCAGCAACAAGGCAATTCAAAGTGCTTTACATGAGACATTAAAAGCATCAAGACAAAGTTTGATAGTATTTAATATAATCTGTCATGATGACACACTGAACACAAACATCCACTCAATCTCTTGTCATTTTTTTATGAAGAAACCAGGCATGGATAGTTGTGCGCTTATACAGTAATCAAAGGATGATGATTACAATCTCATTTTACAGTATGTGCACGCATGGCACACACCACTGCACACTCTGCACTGTAATGTTTAATCCAAATAATATTAACTTAAACAAGCATGACTGTGCCCCTTTAAATGTGCAATGTGTTTGTGGTGGCATCTAGTGGTAAGGATGCAGATTGCAACCAATTAAATACAATTACATGGTGCAACATGGTGGCCTCCGTGGAAGGACCTGGGCCGCGTTTCCCAGATTCGCCGAACTTCTCCGCGCTACGACGCTTCTCAAGGTATACCTTGGCGAAGGGACAGTTTTTCCTACGAGTGTTTCCCAGACTATCCCTTAGTGGGATCGTTAGGTCCATCCCAAGATACATCGTCAGAGGAGCTACCAGTAGGGCCTATGCACAACTCCAGTAGGCTGCTTCCTGAAATTAGACATGCTTCTCTATTTCCTGTCCTACACTTTGGATGAAATGATTATTCAGGAATTCCTGAATAATCATTTCAAACATTTTCTTGTTTGGTAACAACATAGCATCACATGGACACAGCAGGGCACGGCTCATTGAGTATAAATGCACAGAGCTATGAGCCATGAGCCAAAAAATGTGGCTCACGGCTCACAAAGAATGAGTTACCATAGTAACCGACCCACGCTTTCAGTGAACTCGCTTTCTGGAACGGGTTTGAGTTGCCTTTCTTTCGCGAGTTTGAGTTGTCTCTCTTCCTGGAACGGAAAACCCAGGCTTTCCCTCATTTGAGGGTTAAGTGGCAAGAGCTGTGGCACTGTAAAGTGAACAGTAACTGCATGCTTTTCATATTGGCAAGAACATGGCACATTCAATATTGAGAAACTTTAAAAAGATAAACAATGTTACTGTATGCATCTTCTTACAAATAAAGTATTTGTGAAAGGACAAAGAGACAGAGCAAGTTTTTCCTGAGGGGCATGGACTGAGGCTACTGTTCGCATGAGTTCTCAGGCGTCTGAAGGGAATATGAACCCCTCTGAGTATAAAGATTTCACCAGTACAAGTGTAACAGTGACATACATACTGATAGGTATCTAAAATCAATCACTCTCCTTAGCTGAGGCCTGAGTGTGATACATACATACAATAGAAAGCAGAACTCAAGAGGACCATGTTTCAGCAGAGGACCCTGCTGCTGTAAACAGGATAAAGCCCTGAGCTCAGAAGAATATCCCAGTGTTCTCTGCAGGGGACAGGGAGCCATCCTTTCTCTTCTGCCTGGGTTTCCTCCTAGAGATAGATATCATATATACACCATTAGGCCATCCTTCAACTCCATACTGTTTAGAATTGTGTGTGTGTGTGTGCGTGTGTGCGTGCATGTGTGTGTACTCACACTCTCCATACTGCCCAGCCACACAACAGCAGGATCAACATGGCGACAATCATGGTGACCGCAGCGATAACTGTCCCAGCATTCCACTCCTGCCCTGGGATGGGTTCCCTCTGATCTACGACACGCGGAGGACAGAATACAGAGAGTGGTACTGTGAGTCAGACAGGTGTCACTGACAGGCTGGCACCTGCCTGTGAACAGGGCGCGGGCATACATACACTCAGACAATAAGCCATGGGGGAGTGGAGGTGACTTATTATACAGTTAGACAGTTAGCGCACCAGAACTGAAGGGGTTAACTCTGGAGGGGCTGGGGTCTGGGGATGTCGTGGACCTGGAGAGAACACATCTGTCTGCCAACTATTAAAGATCAGCTGAAACAGACGTCTGTAGTTTGATGTATTTCCGACTCAAACAAGCGATAGGGGCGAGACATAATGTTTAGAGGAATTTGATTGGAGCAATGACAAGTGGGCAGGTTTCAACAACTTTAGACATTCGATAGACAGATAGCGTTGATTGAAGGGCGGATCTCGTGAGATTATTGGTTGACCTTGCTCTTGCATTGCTGACTTAAGTACTCGGGAGATTTTGTGTTTGCATTTGAGATTACAACGAAACGGAAAATTTGGTGCAAAAATTTGCATATATTGTTAAATAGGTGCACACTTTGATCAAGGATGTGATCCAAAATCCCAAAAAAAAAAAAAAAAACTTTTTGATTTCATTGTGTCTTTAAGATGATACATCTAGTTAGGATCTCTGGATAGAGAAACAGGTTTATACCTGGCTGACAGGACCAGTGGCTCCAGTCACTCCAGAAGCTTCTGTCAGCACAGTACTGGTGCACCCTGGATCTGACCCGGAAGCACTTCCTCTCAGCGTCCTCCACGGTCACATAAGTGACGGTTGTCTCTCTGGTTACACTCTTCCACTGGCATTGATAAGGAATGGGACAGAAGGCGCAGGCTATAATATTCATTCTTAACATTGCTTTTGGCTGACACACATTTTCTGTGCACAAACAGTTGCGCATATAAGCACATGTGGTGAAGCGTACCTGCAGTGGCTCTCTGTGTAAGCGCTCCTCGCTGAACTCCACCTCCCACTCCAGGCAATGTTCAGGAATGCGTCCTGGGGGGGTGTCCCACTTCAGCTCCAGCTGCCTGTCTGAGCCCATCCTCTGAAAAAGCACCTCTGCCGCTGAAGGCTTCACTGCGCAAAAATAATTGATTTAATTGCCGTTAAATGTGAAGTAGACCGGATCCGATGTGTGGCACGCAACAAATGCACCCTGAGAGAAGCACCTACGGAAGAAGATGGAGGAGGAACCGGCAGACTGAGGTGGGCCTGAGGTGTAAACAAAGTGAGGTCAGTACCCTGATTCTGAGCTTGCAGGGAGAAGAAGGCTGGCCTCAGAGCCCCGGCCGGAGAGGAGCTGTTCACGCAAATGTTGAGGTCCGAGAAGTCCGGGAGGGATTCCCAGGAGAAGTTGCAGCCTCTCTGGATCCCGTTGGAGACTATGTAGTTTGGGCACTCTTCAGCACGCTCCATCTCCTTGTGCCTGCGGATTGGGAAGCACAAAATCCTACTGAGAAACCAACGAGATCCACAACCACTCAATGCATTCAGACTGCATGTAAAGTATATTCAATCATACAGAAAGAAGCATGTACATCCATGTTAAATAGGAAGGTGAGTTCCCATGCACCCCGTGGATGTTTGTGGATCCCGTATTCCATTTGCATTTAAGTCAGGAAAACGACTTCAGAGCGTGGGAATGCAGTTTCATTTAGAATGAACATTTAGAATAAACATTTAGAATGAACTAGGGCTGCTCGAATAATCAGATTTTAATCTAGATTAAGATCTGGGCTGTCAACGATCATTAAAACAAAATAATCGCCATAAAATGATTTTGCACAAATCAAGTGCACCCTACACTGCAGAGCTATACTGTGCTTGATCCCTCCCCCACCCCCCAAAGCCCCAAAACAAACACTTCAGTTCAAACCGAGACGAGTTGTCAAGCGAGGCGCACGCATGCTCCTCTCGAACAAAACACGACAAGAAGAAGATTATGGCAGCAGAAAGAGAGCCGCTGACGGACGAGAGAACAAAAACAACGTCGGTGGTGTGGAAACACTATGGGTTCGCGGAGACAGATTTGGACCAATGTGTAAAATTTGCTACGCAGTCGTAGCTGCCCCTCCAAAGAACATTGTTAAAAAGAAGAGCCAGTCAACATTTAATAAAGTCAATGTATAATTTGATATGTTAAGAAAATGTTAAAACTTTTGATTAAAAAAAAAAAATCAATGAATAATCGTTAAATAATCGTGATCTTAATATCAATCAAAATAATCGTGATTATGATTTTTGCCATAATCGAGCAGCCCTAGAATGAACATTTGAATTTTGTCAGCTCCAAAGTGGATATGTTTACTAGAACATGGAAATGCAAATGCTAATCACATTATTGCATTACAATTTTCATATTATCTCAAATAATGCAGGCAAAAGTGGAAAATGAAAATGCTATTGTGGAATTGCATATTAGAATGAACATTTAGAATGAACATTAGAATGAACATTTTAATTTTGTCAGCTCCAAAGTAGACGTGTACTAGAACATGGAAATGCAAATGCTAATCACATTATTGCATAACAATTTTCATATTGTCTCAAATAATGCAGAAAAATTAAAATGCTATTGTGGGATGGCATATTAGAATCAACATTAGAATGAAAATTTAAATTTTGTCAGCTACAAAGTGTGGCATTACTTTGAAAATGAAATGTCAAATGGCTTTTCATTATCATTTTAATATTGACAGCGAATGTGCATGCCAGGTACATGAAAATGCAAATCACATGATTGCATTTGATTTTGAATATTGACTGAAAGAATGCATGCAAAAGTGGAAAATGAAAATGCAATCCCAGTTTGCATTAACATTTGAATTAAGTCAACTATATGCTTCCATACATACAGGGACAAATGACCCAATTTTCTCCATAATTTTGGCAAGAGGAAATGATTGAGAGTGTTATTGTCAGGATTTAAAACAAGTTTTGTATATCAAAAACTATCAAAATAACAGAAAAAGTCAAACAGTGCAATAGGTGGAACTGGTGGTAGTTAACCATCGCAAAAAGCCCCCCCCCCCCCCCCCATGAACCCCATTGATATATTGTTCTAACTTCGTTTTTGTAATCCTTAAGGTGTCTACTACACAAATGTCCATGTTCTCAACACAAAATATTGTCTGATTGGTCCATTTGGCGACCATCTTGGATTTCCAACGAAAATTGGAAATCAACATAAATTTTGAACATCCTACAGACAAATGACACAAATGACCTCATTTTCTGCTAAATTTTGGGATGAGGAATTGATTGAAAGGGTTATTTTGATTTAGTGGAAGCAGTGATTTATTTGAATGCACAATGTGTACTGATGAAGACCAACAAGGTCAATGCATGGTGCCATTTTTAATGATGTAAGCCTGACATATTAAAGGTTTTTTAACATGATCACTTCCCTCCCGACTACTTGATTTGAGTGCCTGGATCAACTTTTCTTTTGAAATTGCCTGAGATTCCCTGAGATCCAAGAGCACCTACAACATTAATGATTTATGTCCCTTTTTGAGCACCTGGTTGTTCCTCCCTGTTTTCTGAAGAACAGGAGAGGCCGTAAATCTCAGAGGTACTTTTATTTCACCTGAAGGGGGTTGAGGAGGAGTCAGTGTTACTGTAGATCTAGCTGACACCTTTCTGTTCCACTTAGAGGCTGGTGAGGTGATTCAAGAATCACCCAGTCATGTAGTTTCAGTGGTGTTAGATTGCATTTAGCCTGTGTGTGAACCTGCAATGAATCAACCAGTGTTGGGGCTTCTGGCCACTTGGCTAACCTTACAACAAGTGGGTTGTTAAATGAGTTGACTCTCTGACAAATCTGTGTTAGAAAAAAGATTCAAAACTTGTCTAAAGAGCCCTAAAAATGCTTAGTAAAAATCCTGACAGGTCATCATACTGTAATTCATGCATGAAATGGCTAGGCTTGATTCATCGCTAACACTAAAACTTCTCCTGCTATGTAGCTCGGTTGGTCGAGTGGCCGACTGGTGATCCTAGCTCTCAGTATTGTGCCGAAGTGTCCTTCAGCAAGACACTGAACCCCAAAATCACACATGTGGCACAGTGGCGTAGTATTTAGTACTGTCGCCTGACAGCAAGAAGGTCTCCCGGGCCTTTCTGCGTGGAGTTTGCATTTTCTCCCCGTGTTTCGCGAGGGTTTCCTCCCAATACAAAAAACATGCAGAAGAACAGATGCTCTTCAGTCCGGTCCCTGACCAGGACTTGGTCTGAGCACTTGGACTTGTTCTCCTGGCGCCACTGATGAGGCTGCCCACTGCTCCTGGCTGGCTGCCCCTGGAGGACAGCTTGGATGGGATAAATGCAGGGGACAACTTCCACCTGCGACCGCTGAAGATATGTGTGTGTGTGTGTGTTGTGTGTTCACATGTGGCTAATAAAGACCCACGAGGTCCAGAATTATTAATTATTATTCCTCCCTAGGCTAAACCTACTAGCCTACATTAAGGGGAGACACACAGTTGAATAGGATTATTTTTCCTTTAAAGATATCCTCATTAATTTTTACTAGTTTAATCTTCACATCAAGAGAAATATGTTTTGTATTACACACTCAAAAAAAATGTTAAGGTATGCAAATTAGGCAATAACACATTAAATATGCATGGATTTGCAGATATTTTGGTACCTACTATCTAAACAATGGTTTAAGTCAGGCTTAAAGTTTTACTTTTGTTTTGACAATATACTAAAAACTTAAATATTTACAGCTGGGTTTGTAAATACAAGCTTATTTTCAAGAGATATTGAAAACATACTACACACACCCATTAAAAATAATTTTTGGGCGTATTTTTAGACAGGAAATGCAACCTAAAATGAAAAGACAAGATATTCACAATTCCAGCTGGAAATATTTGCAGAATACATCTGAGAATAAGTATGTTAAGTTTAGTGAATGCACCTGCCCTGGAAGTTGAGATAGCAGGTACCAAGTGACGTCAGGTACTGAAAAAAAATAATTTTAAGAAAATGGCCGTTAACGATAAGCATTATGAATTCATATGCTTATTTCGCAGGTACAACAATTTGAAAAATAGCAGTTTTTAATCAAGTCTCGCCATTTCTCTGTTAACGTAGTGATAGTATACATGTTATAGTAGAAGAATATAGAAAAATCTGAAAATTGAAGTTCAGAAGAAAAAACTGTCTGTCTGGCTGACTGTCACCAGCTTTCTTTAGGCCCAGAATAGATAATGTTCAAACTGGCCTACCTGTCACTCATGATGCAAGCTCTTGGCGCTGGATCTCCATGTCCTCGGTCTCCTGTCCAGCTAACAGAACGGCTAGCTCTAGCATGGTCACTCTTCCAAGCCCACTGACAGCCACGCCACCCCAGGCACGCTGTCCCCAGCGTGGGTTTGTTCAGATTTTCATCATTTTTCTAAGAGTCCTGGGCTACGTTTCCCAGAGGCATCGTAGCGCTACGTTCATCGTAAGCTACGGCGTTCATCGTAGCGCTGTTGTTAATTGGCTGTGTAACAATGGTGCGTTTTCAGCATCATCCCTCAGTTCCGAGCGTGTGCATTCCATGCGCTCCATGGGACTGTGACACGTGCCAGAGGCAGACTACTCTCCCAACGTCATCAGCCATTACAACAGTTGTTCAATTATCATTCTGTACACGGGGGTCGCGCAAGATGGCGACGGTGACAGACGTCTTGTGCCAAGCTCTGCAACATTAGTTGAGTACCCAAGTTGTTTTTATGAGGTCAACTGTCTTGACAGCTTGTCTGACGGCTTGATATAGATATTTGTACTGACAAGTGAGGTTTAAGTGATGGTTTGAAGCCAAATTGACGACGTCAACATCTAAAAGTGCCTTACGTTGACACGTGCGACATACAGTACTAGAACTGGGTTAGCTACAAGGCTAACATCAACTCTTCGTCAGAGGTCCAAAATGTTAAAGTGAGTCGCAAAGAAGAATGCCAGAGAAGGCCTGGTAATGGATGTAGAACCAGAGGATGCCTTCCGTGGTTTGTGTTCACCCCTTCCTGAGACCCCTAGCAAGAGCCCAAACCTGAAGAAAGTATGCAGTGATGAAGAAAAGACGGTTTCCAAATCTGACATTCTCTGAGCCATATTTGAGCTGAAGGAACGCTTCTCCTTCTTTGAACAATGGATAAGACAGAACACAGTTGACATCACAAAGGTAAAGGAGGAGATGAAGGGGCTTGGGTTTCAAACAAAAGAGACGGAGGATAAGGTGAAGACGCTGGACAAGCATGTGAAAGAACTGAAAGAAAGAACTGAAGAAGGTGAGCGTTATAGTAGAAGATGGAATTTGCGTCTCATTAATCTCCCGGAAAGAGAAAACGAAGATGTGAGGGAAGAGGTCCTGAAAATGTTGAGCCAGATTGCACCGGATGACAAAAGTAAACTTGGTTTCCTGGTTGTCATGGTACCCCGAGTTGGGCGCCTCAGAGATGAGAAGAAACCACGTCCAGTCATCATACAGTTCAACATGCGTACATTCAGGTTCAAGATTTGGAAGGACCCACGCAACGCTGAAGTCATGAAGCGGATGAATCTCCGCATCACAGAGGACTTGACCCGCTCCGAGAGAGACTGCAGGAATAAACTTTGTCCCTTGGTCGAGCAGGCTCGCAAGGAGGGTAAGAAAACCAGATGGCAGGGTCCGGTCGTCTTCATTGACGGTGTGAAATTCGTTGCATAAGAAACCAGTTCTATGGACTATGATGTCTTGTTAAAGGACAGAACGAGGCAAGTGCTGTTTTTATTAGAGCCATTATGGGCTTGATTGTTTTATGGCCTTAAAACAGTTCATCCATTTGTCTTTGGTACTCAGGGTGTTCAGAGTATTCCTATATTCTACCAAAGGTAAGGGGTTTTAGATAAAGTCATGAGAAGTATAAGTCTGCATCTGCAGGCATACAGTGTGGCGGCAGCGGCGGTAAAAAACATATTACAACCCGCAACCACGAGGGGCAGTAAAGCAATGCTACAGTAAGGCTACAGTACTAGGCTTGTCTGACAAACGGTTGCCATAGACTAATGTAGGCTACGTTTCTCAGTTTGACCTGACTGAATTGCGAACTGCTCTTTTGGATTAGCTACAGCAGAGACAGTAGTCGACATAAAATTGGTTATTTAAAGGGCTATTATTTTACCAACTGATCAGACTTCCTTCATTAGGCTATTTAGATTCAAACCCGGAAACTCAAATCCCAAATTTTCAACCCCTATTTTCAACGATGCAGTCAGAGTAACGACACTACGATATACAATCAATAAATAGCGCTAAACCAGCAAAGAGTAATTCATTTCAACCCGTATTTACCAACCTATGATAGACTCATTTGATTCAAAGCACACGCTACCATAACTGCCCAATGGCTCAATCGGTAGTGTTGCAGACTTGTAATTCAAAGGGCGGAAGGACATTGAAAGGATTTCAAGAAGGAAAGACAATGTTTTATTTGTAGTAGTTTATTATTATTACAAGGTAACAAGAACGATGGTACAGTCGCTCCTTAAGGTCTACACTTATAAAATAGTTGGTGATGTCCTAGGAAAATAGCCTACCTATCTTCTTAATAGCCTGCAGTAGCCTAGCGGAGGGAGGTTGAGCAATCAGTTTTTTGGCAATTCGTTTTGACAGTTGATGTTGCACAGTAGCCTAAATGCAGTAGCCTACATTCCGTTCATGACTAGTTGCAGGTTATGCTTGCTGTTTCCAAACATCTACATAGGCAGTCCATGCGCAATTTACAGTGAAGCGGTTACATGTCTTCATTCAGTCAGTCTTATCGAAACTGCACGAGTCTTTGAAATCGAGAGTTTAAAATGTTTTTGAATGATTTTTCAAGGTGCCCACCCACATCCATTGTATGACCAAAATGGTGGTAGAGCAATTATCAGACTTTCTCAAAAGTGCTAGTTTTGTCAATGTTTTGATCTGAACCATTGTATATGATCATAAGTAACCTTAAAACAGGGCTAAACATGCATTTTCCCTTTACTACTCCTTTAAAAGAATATCTGAAAAATCCAGAATCCTTATGGTACTTTATACCGCAGAATATTTTTGAGACGATTGGAGGTCTACAATTTATTTTGCAGTGTAATTATGATGTATCCAAATTAGCTCTCAAATTATCAAGATTTCATCAGCAGGTTCTTACTGCAGCAAAATTGTGTTTTGTCCACAACTTCTCCCCTCACAAAACCATAATCTGGAACAATGAGTACATAATCAGTAAGAAGAAATCATTGTCCTTGAAGCATTGGATTGATAGAAAGATAATTTACCTTGCTAACTTACAAAATGATGAAGCTCAAATTTTCAACTATGAGGACATTCTTAGATCTAAAGGCTTTCTGGATTTGGCAAAAGTTTGCTGAACGCTGATTGGCTGAAGGTGTTTGTCTGTCAAGGCAAGTACCCCCGCCCTCATAATCACTCTCTATGGTGCGAAGGCCAGACCGATATTGCGGAGCGAAACAGTGAGCTCGCTAGATCGGGATGGTCATACCAGGCTAACTGTATGTAGAATTTCAATTTCCGTCGGAAATCCAGACTGGCCACAAAGATGGGCACCAAACGGACGCATGGGACAATATTTCGAGTTGGGAACATCAACATTTGTTTACTAGACACCTTGAGGATTACAAAAAACTAAGTTAGAAAAATACATCCATGAGGTGCATGGGGACTCCACCTTCCTACTAGACTAGTTGTGCAATGTCAAATGTGAGCTGATGAGGGTGTGCCTACCAGAAGAACAGTCTGTACTGGGTGTGGGCGGGCCTGTCCCGACCTCTGACCCATGTACACTCCATGTACTTCATCTGATGGAACATACAGACAAAGCTCTGGATCCTGGAACCAGCAGGGCCTGGTGGAACCGAACAAAGCAAAACAAAGCAAACAAACAAACAGGAAAAACAAACCATCATAAACAATCCAGGCCAGGTCCAGCCTGGCTTATGTGCGTGGCTGGTTTGTTGCAATTATCAGACTTTCTCAAAAGTGCTAGTGTTGTCAACGTTTTGATCTGAACCATTGTATATGATCATAAGTAACCTTAAAACAGGGCTAAACATGCATTTTCCCTTTACTACTCCTTTAATTAATCTGCAAAACAGACTGTACATTTCCTTAAAAAACCCGTTTTGTTCCCATGGGATCTCTCCCGTCCGTCTGAAAAAAGGGGGCAGAGAGGAGAGGAAGAAAGGTTGTGGCTAAAGTTAGAAATCAAACAGGCTCGTGCTCAACCGGGAATCAAACCCATGATTCAACATAGAAATGCAGGTCAACAACGGAATGGAGTAAGGGAGGGAGGGATGGAGGGAATGATAACTCGACAAAGGCTATCTATGGTGTGCTGGCTTACAGCCACGCAGAAAAGGGGAAAGGAGAGTGAAAGGAGGGAGGGAGAGAGATGGAAAGGCTGAAAGTAAACAGAAATAGACCCACAGGCTAGCAGAGGGTGTGGGTATTGTTTCCCCAAATCTTCCCCACTGGGTTGAACCCCTGATCTCTTGCATGACAGACGGACACCTTATCCACTATACTACCGGGGATCTTGAAATTGCCAGGTGTCATAGTGTATTTATTTTGGTGTGCTGGGACTACTGCCTCTTGTGGTGGCAACATAGAAATGCAGGTCAACAACGGGATGGAGAGAAAGAGGGAAGGAGGGAGGGAGGGAATGACAACCTGACAAATGCTATCTATGGTGCCCTGGCTTACAGCCATGGAAAAAAAATCATAAAGAAATACATCAGAGTACAAATACATTGAGAACACTCCCACTTCACCTCAATAAAAAAGAAAAAATATATTTCCTGTGACACGTTAGTTGTTTAAAACTCTCCAATCTTATCTCAACCTACCTGTGTTAGCGGGCCGCTGGACCAACTCTGTGAAGTTGCTCTGCACCTCTGAGTTGTTGGTGCAGGCTCCTGACAGCAGAGTGTAAACTTTCACTCTGACATCCTTCTCCAGGTCAAACTGTGCACTGTATGTCCTCTTCACAGTTCTGATTGCCTACAGTATCAACACAGAGACAATGAGATTCTCATAGTCACTCAGCCAAGATCCAAATCCTTCAAACAAGATCTATCATGTCATAATAGTTGATCTTAGGAAGCCTTAACATGGATCAGTTCTTTTTTTGGTCCTAATTTGAAAATATATCCATCCATCAGCTTCACTGGCAGCCGAGCATCAACCAGTGCCCCCCCCCCCCCACCCTTAATGAGCATCTGGAAACTATTATAACATTTTTATTATTAGCTTTTATTATTTATTAGCTATTGCTGCTTACAGTCCATCTGTTGTTGTATGTGTTGAAGTACTCCAGCTGGAAGCGCAGGGAACAGTGTGGTAGATTGTGCAGGCTGGCCGGAGGGTTCCAGGTTATGTGGAGTTGCCCGAAGTGGCCAGGATCATGGATCACAACCTCCTCAGGAGGGTCCACTGAAATGTGACATTGAATCGATTTCCAGTAGTTGTCTAAATTCCCCCAAAATATTGATAATTTTTTTTATTAATTGGGGATGTTGGGTGACAGTTGACAAGGAGGCTAAAAAGCTTCAGTTAAATCTTTAAGCATTTGCTTCCTCTTTTTCTGCCCTTTCAGCCAGACACAGAACGCAAAGCTGGGGTATGATGACTCAAACTGTCTAACCACAATCTGACAGATAGCAATCTATTTTGAACTTCTTCTTTATTGTTCTGTGTAAATGTGTATAAAGCCATGTCAGACATGAACAGGAGCCAAATGAGTTCTACTAACCTGTCAGTCCCTCCGACTGGAAGAATTGGCTCCAGTCTAGAATGAGTATCAATATGGCCAATGAGGGTTTACTGCCAAGCATTGTCCTGAACTTAAAGAGAATGATATTTTAGCAAGAACTTGTAACTTAAAGAGAATGTTAAAGACTAGGCATGACTAATCTAATCATTTGGTACAGTAAACTATATGACAAACAATAGTGCATTCAATGAAACATGATACTGTAGCATGAAACTTTGATATTAAGAGTAGATCATTTCATTCTCTATTTGTGTCCCAGATCTCAGTTCATGAACAAAACAATGTACCTAGAATTTGAAATTATTTTCCTTTGTATTTGCAATTGCAATAATGATTTATAGTTGTTACAATCATTCTAAAAGTGGCATGTATTATTTGGTGAGTATACCAATAAAGTTGCCACTGGGCACACATGTAAAAAAACAAAACAAACATTAATACAATTATAATGTAAAAGCCATATTGGAACCTATTGCATAGAGATAAGAACCTGGACAAGAAGGCTGTGAATAGAGAGAATCAAAATGCATCAGAGGTGAATGAAAAGGCTGCACTTACCCCAAACTGGAGCAGAGCTGCTAGCGTAGGTGTTCTGGGCTGTTCTCAGGGTCCAATCCTGAGACACTGTGCTCTAGTACTCATCAAACTGGAAGGACACACAATTCTAGGAAAAAGAAAGTGCCAGATAAGTAATATTCCATGTGAGGCTCCAAACAGAATTCCAGTGAAGTAGTGTATGTAAATAGCTTCCTTCTTTTTTTTCCAAGTTCACAAAGTCTCTATCATGTTATACAGACTGCACTGGAGCAAGACAGCCGGGGAAGGGTTATAGCTGAGGGTTAAACCAGCCTCACAGTGCCAAGCATCAAAACATATCAATGTTGCTTACAGGACATTCCCTAGTGACGATAGAGGAATCCTCATTCATTCATGATCATAATTCATTAACCTACCCTTAAAGGGGTAGTTCAGAATTTTGGACATAGAGCATTTACAACTTACCCATAAAGTTGTTGATTGATGGAGAAGATTTTCAGTTGATTCCATGCTGTCTCTCGTTCAGGCGTCAGCATGCTAGCGCAATCGAATCTAGCGCAATCGAATCGAAATGGTTAGCATTCAAAGAAGATTCAAACTCCTCATCAAATCAGACATATCCCTTTCGAATGTGGCCATTGCAACTTCTTGTTGTGTTGATAGTAAGAGAATAGTCCACTCTTCTGTTCCTTGTTGTTGTTGTCTGTCCTCGCATTGTGTTGCCTCTGGGTATGAAATGCGCTATATAAATAAAGCTTTGATTGATTGATTGATTGTTGTGAAGACAAAAATGGCAGCTAGTTACATATCACTCCATCTCCCTATTTTACAGAGAGAGTGTAGGTCCAAACAAACAAATGGGTTAAAATCAAATCAAACTGTATTTGTATAGCGCATTTCATACATAGAGGCAACACAAGAGAGAAATGGGAGGGTGGGCATAGGTCCCACCCCTACATATTCCAGAGGGAAGCAAAAAAAACAAACTTTCACATGGGGGCCAGAAAAGTGAGCTGTAAAAATTCTTCCCTGACCTCTTTCAACAAGACAATCAAGCAAGCTCCTGGAAAATGTTTGTCTATTGGCTAAGAACATATACAGAGCAGTAAACATGGGCTAGATACTTCGAAAGAGAGACATGACTAACAGGAGAGTGCACAAGTTACAGAGAAGTTGCCTACATGGTAGGCCATTGTGGGTCATCTATCCCTGTAGTCTCTAATATGATTTTTAAGTGAATCATATAACAAAGCACAGTAAGCACTTAGCAGAACAGGCTCAAAGAGAATGCCGCAAAGCAGAGAGCCAAAGGTGACAAAAAGAGGTAGGATTGGCTTGATAGTTGGATTTCATAAATGATGGTGTAAAAACTCAAATTAGCCCTCGACAGACTGTCGTCATATTTGATTTTATTTGGGTGCACTGTGGAGTGTTTAAGTGAGTTTTCTTTGAATGCTAGCTGTGTCTACTGCATTGCACTAGCATTAGCATGCCACAAACAGCATGGAGTCAGCTGAAAATGTTCTCCATCAATCAATAACATTATGTTCAAGCCTTTATTTATTTATTGAGGTTACCCTCATTTCAAATGCCGCCGAGATTACAATAATTTATGTCCTTGTCTTGTGTCTTAAATGTAGTTTCATTTTGTGTCTCTGCAGTCCTTTGTATTTGTTTGTCTCTTTTTGTACCTGGGCTGCGCCCCGGGCTGATGTAACAGTTGGTTGGGGGGCGCATTATAAATAAAAATAACATAACATAACATAACAAACACATAAAAAATACAAACACAATAAAAATACAGACAGAAATAAGTCAACAGTTAAAGGAGACAATAAAAAAACATCAGAACGAAATCAATTTAAAACAGTTACAATTAGAAATACAGTGGCTAGAGATAAAAGAGCTAAATACAGCAAGAGGGAAGAGCTTCCAGTTTTAAGACGTTCCAAGAGTTTGGAGCATCAACATAAATTGCAGTCTTCCCAAGTTCTCAGTAGTGTTTCTATCTTATATGCCACCGTGGGCGAACCCCCCGCTACGGCGCCCCCCCCACTTTCAGTTTCGTTATGTAAACGTGAAATGAACGGGCTGTGAATAATAGCCTGTCGGCAAGTTGTTGAGCGAGGAGGGGGGGGGGGGGGGGGGGTGCTGACAGGCATTTCTGAATGTCGTGCGATTTGTTGACAGGGGGGTGGAGTTGTTTACTTTCTTTTCGCTCCTCTTGCCGCCCTGAGTGGCTGCCCATGTCGCCCATGCCTAAATACGCCACTGCAAGTTCTCTGATAGTGATGAGATGTAGGGAGGTGGCTTACTGTACCAATGAGCGCTTTAAAAAATAAACTGATACCAATGTTTGTTGAGCCTTTCAGTAAGCAAAGGCCAACCTACTTTGTTGTATAAAAGACAGTGGTGAGTGTTATAGAGTATTTGTCACCAGTAACAAATCTAATGGCCGAGTGGTAGACTGAATCCAAAGATTTAAAGCTACATGAGATATTGCGGCACTTTGGCGACCCCTCTGGTCGTGATAAAATCGGCACTGTATTTTAAGAACCACACTTCCCACAATTCCTCTCACTCCCTGTAATGATGGGGAAAAAATATGCTAACAAACGGGGGTGGAGCAGAGACTGGATTGGAAGATTGTAGCTATTCAGTTGACTTCCTGGAAGGATGGCTTCAATGCAGGTAAATACTGGTCTTCTTTCTTTTATGTGCATGTACATAAATTTGCGGGGTGAAATGTTTGTTGTCTATGGGGTTAGATCTTTTTCAATACTTGTTAATGTACACCACGTTTCACAAAAGTTTTTTTGTGATTCACAAATACATTTGTGTGGTTCACAAATAAATTCTTGTTTCACAAATGTTTTTTGGTGATTCACAAATAAATTCTTGTTTCACAAATTTATTTTTGTGGTTCACAAATATATTTCAAACTCACAAACATGTGTAACGCTTGTATTTACTTGCACCGCTTGTATTTACTTGCACCCGAGACACGAACCAGAAATCTATTATGAAACGTTGTGTGAATCTACCCTGCCTCATCTCCAGCCAATCAGATTACAAGGCAGCTCCGACCAATGAGTGTGTGCGTTTTTTTTGGTTCCGTCACTCAGCTTCGGTTTCTTATTTTGTTAGGGGATAAATTGAAGTCCAGGGGCCTCATTTATCAAAGAGCGTGTAAATTCAGGTGTAAAAGATGGCGTACGACGAAAACGAGAAAAGGGCAACGAGAATATTTACACGCTTTTCGGATCTATCAAACATGGCGTACACGCTGCTGCGCCGATTTCTCAATGATAAATCCCACGGTGTCGTAAAAGACAGCGGACGTGCACGCGCCTCGTGTTCCGCCCTCTCCACGCCCAAATTCAACCATATATGGTCAAAACCATGACAGTGCCGTACCTATCGTGCATCCTGATGATGCCATCCCAGACTGCAGGCATTATGGCGCTCAGTGACGGCTGAGATATCCCAGACTTATGGGGGAAATATTTAGCAGGATTAGATCATACCCAGCAGGGGCTTCAGTCCCAAGGATGAGCAAATTATGTTAAGTTATCATACACATTACACACCTGTCGGCTAGTTCCCGCTGGTATGTCCCAGTTGCCAGGAAACCCAGCGTGGTCAGTACCTGTGCTAGAACAAGTAGACTTACATCACTTCATTATGTCCAAATGTTCACAGCACATTCTTCATTCATTTTTGGAGTGCTGCCTTGGCCTCATTATTCTATTTTGTATGTGGTCCGTAGGCCTACCTGTGTTGGCACGGATATTGCGCGGGTGCGCCATTCCAATGCTGGACCCAGTTCAGCACATAGCTCCAAGAGCACGGCTCTTGGTAGTCTTTATCGGCTTATTAGCCAGTCATCATCATGGGCCAGCAGATCGTGTTGGTCGCGGAACACCCACTCCCTCCTAATCCTCCTCCTCCCACCATCGCCGTCGCGTCCATGCGCAATTAGAAGAATACCTAACATTGCAGGATTCATGTTGCCTCGCTTTACGCACAGGAGGACTGTCATTTATATGCCTAGCGAACAGCAAACAGGTGCACATGATCACATATTAATGAAAATCTAATGGTCTAATGGTCAATTATTGCCGTTTGATGGAGTGGCTGCATTAGGTGTGTGACATATTGCACCAGAAAGGTTTGGGACAGCGCATAGGTTCAGTTTGGGGAACAAATACATATCGGACCATTAATGAGCCGGTTAGAGGACACGATCTTGCATTGCGATATATGTTTGTGCTGAATTGGGCTATTAGCCTACATGATTGTGCGTTTATAAACTCTCGCTCTTCCTCTCTCCATCAAACATTGTAATTCACCGACGCACCACCTGCGTCGCCAGTTCCCCGTGTTCAAAAAGGGTGTAAAAACCCGTCTAAATCGATACGCCGAGTTGAGAGGTGTCGTACAGAAGCGCGTAGAAAGGCGACTAAAATATCCGCCCTTTGTGCTTGATAGATCGTGCTGTGGGGGGGGGGGAGAGGGCGTACGCCTGAAATCGAGGAAAAGACTGTAAAAGAAGCCGTACCTCAATGATAAATGAGGCCCCAGGGGGATGCAGAATAAAAATGCAAATGCATACTCCACTGTGGTGTGACATGATTTTTGGCCCCGCCCAGCGACCGCTGGCGGAGGGTACATTTTCAGTGGTGTTACTTCGTTCGTTCGTCACATAGCAGGATTATACAAAAACTACCAGAGTGATTTTCATGAAACTCAGTGGAGGGATGTAGCATTGTGCTGTGACATGATATATACTGTATATATATATATATATAAAAAAAAGAAATAATAAAAAAGGTTTTATTTAAAGCACAGTGGCCCTCATGTATCAACGGAGCGCAGATCCTATCGCACAAATGATCGTACAACAGCGTCCACGTGTGATCTATCAAACATTCATATGCCGCCAATCCCATCGTAGGAATGATCAGGCATTGATAAGGTGCCATACCATTGTTCCGACATCCTATTAGTCCGACGTCTCACTAGTCTGAAACATCGGTGAACAAGTTTCGGACTAGTGAGACGTCGGAACAATGGTATGTCGGAACAGTGGAAAGTCCCCGTTGATAAATGCTGTGGATGAAATCAATCGTAATTAGAATATCACGCCCCTATATATTCAGGATTCAGAGGCCTCGCCTCTAGAGTTTACAACATGGAGAGGCGTAATATGGCAAAAAAGAGGAATTTCTCTTGAGGCGGAAATTGAGGTTCTAACCTCTGAAGTGCAATCCATTGAATTGGTTTTGTTTGGCAGCCTGAAAAGCGTAATTAAAGGAGGCCGGCCGTATGGCAAGAAATTACCGCTAAGGTTAAGCGTTTCTGTCGCCAATCTCACTCCACCAGAGGTAAATTTCTAATTTATCCTACATCTTTGACATGTGCAGTAGGTAAAACATGATTGCTCATATTACTATCATTTACATGTGAAGAAAAAATGAAGCTCTGTCGGATGGCTGTCTGTGGGGGCTGAGCTGGGCACGGCTCTCTGGGCACGAGCTCGTCTGGCTCCATGGGAGCATGGTGTGGAACTCTGTTGTCCTGTGCAATATGAGCTTCTCTGGTGTGTACAGCAGTGTTCCTCCTGCAGATCCCAGACAGAGCCATCTCCCCTCAGCAACCCGATGCAACGCTCCATGGTGCCCCGTGTGCGTATGTGCGCACTGTTGTACCTGCGCTCCTGCTCTGTGGCAGGGTTGGCCAGTGGGGTCATCAGGTAGTCTGTGAGGGCATAAACTTGGTCACCTAGCACATGAATCACATCGAAATGTTAAGTAACTTGAATATTTGAAAATGTATTTTAACGCAGTAGTGGGCCCGCTTACAGATGAGATGACTGCGTCCCTGCAGCGCACCCTCCTGTAGCCGTGTCCCCACGCTGCTGTTTTGCAGGATAAAGGAGTGGTGCGTCCCCCCAGGCTACCACGTTCAGCAGGGATAGGCTGGCATCAAACCACCTGCACGTTGATGGAGTGATAGTTTTTACGATTGATGAATGCGTAATCATTCACGGATGGAGGCCTCAGACGCACATGGGTGCAGTCAATCGCACCAATCACATTTGGAAACCCAGCAATCTCATAAAATTCTCTCTTAATCACGGTTTGCTGAGCATCATTGTACGGGAATGTGATGTACCGGCGAGTGATGGACTTGATAGCCTCCAACACTGCCGGCATGGTCCTGCTGATTGTTGGCTGTGAGGTGCCAGACCTATCCCCCATCTCCCGCTGAAAGGACCCGGTGGCCAAAAACCCCAAGGTGGAGAGCACCTGCACTGGCACAGGTACTGCATGAGACCGCCGGGTTTCCCTCTTTAAATGGGGCTCCAAATTATGGCACAAGTCCAAAAGGACATGCCTTGGGAGACGAAAGTGGCTGACAAGCCAGTCGTCACTCTCCATGAAGAGATAATCGCGGTCCATGAAAACCCTCTCACGTCTTAGGGGCGCGTAAAGCTCCTCTAACAGTGCCAGGTCTGCCATTGCTGCGATTTCATGATTGTCGCTCTTGTTTAAATAGGCTAGTTGACTGAACGTCATCTAATTGTCACATTAGTAAAATCTTGTGATCACATAATCAAAAGAAACTCAACAATAACATGTTCACTCACCTCTGTCCAGAGTCGAATGACTATAATTGCTGAATAACATTGATTCAGTCGAGATCACTTTTGTCAAAATTGGCCCATTTGTTACATGCAACTATAAATACATAGCATATGAATTTTGGCGGTGTGCCCTGTTCGGAGGGCCCCCTGCCTTCCACGGATGTGGAAAGCGCGTTAGCAGGGGGAGGCAATCTAGGTGTTCCCCCCCTCTAGGCCGCTTGGCCCAGAGAGCCGGAAGAGGGAACGGCATCTAGCCCCCTGCCTCTATGACGATCAGAGTGGGCTGCGATCAGGAAGACGCTCGGAGGTAACTCAGCCCACTAAGACCGTCAAAGAGAGCCACAGGGGGACTGCTGTACATTATAGTCCCAGGCCTCCACGGGCTGACGCTTCGTGGAGTCCGAAGGAGATACAGCCTAGTGTCTCTGCCTCCATGGTGACCGGAGGGACCGCTTGATGGCCATTCGGAGATGTTTCGGCCCACGGTCACCACGGAGAGCCACAGAGACCAGCTAGTGTCTACCCTGGCTTCCAATAGCCGACGCATAGTGGAATACCTGGACAATGCATAAAACCCCGGACAGAGAGCAACGATGACAACAGAGATGACATCGACATACGCAGGTGAAGCAGGGGAGGAGGTGGGGCGAGCATGCAAATACACAACCAGCAGTAATGGCAAGAGTGAACAATGACATGTTTTGACAGCTTAAATACATGCGCTCTAGTGAGCTGAACCAATGCTATGACAGCTGACAGTCAGCTGGTGGGTAGCGTCATTACGGGGTGTGACTGATTAACCTCTGCCGATTACCCCGGCCTTGACGTTCGTGCCTCGCCTTAAGTTACGTCGGAGACTTAATTTCAGTCGAGATCACTTTTGTCAAAATTGACCCATTTATTACATGCAACTATAAATACATAGCATATGAATTTTGGCGGTGTGCTCTGTTTGGGCGGCCCCCTGCCTTCCACGGATGTGGAAAGCGCATTAGCAGGGGGAGGCAATCTAGGTGTTCCCCCCCTCCGGGCCGCTTGGCCCAGAGAGCCGGAAGAGGGAACGGCATCTAGCCCCCTGCCTCTATGATGATCAGAGTGGGCCGCGATCGGGAAGACGCTCGGAGGTAACTCGGCCCACTAAGACCGTCAAAGAGAGCCACAAGGGGACTGCTGTACATTATAGTCCCTGGCCTCCACGGGCCGACGCCCTGGAGTCCGAAGGAGATACAGCCTAGTGTCTCTGCCTCCATGGTGACCGGAGGGACCGCTTGATGGCATGACATGCTAGTGTCTACCCTGGCTTCCACTAACCGACGCATAGTGGAATACCTGAACAATGCATAAAACCCCCCAAAAGAACACACCAGCAGCTCTGCGGCCTGCATGCACAGAAGGGTTGGAATCTGGCGGCGAACCAGGCTCTGGTCATGGGCGTCTGCTCGTCAGGTATGTGCTCATGGAGGACAGAGGACAAAACAAGGTGTTATTTCCTGATATGTAAACGTTCACGCCGGCACCGGCTCTGTCTGCCTTCGAATGCTTTAGGTGCAGGATGAAATAAAGCGCGTGCACTGTGACATGTGCCCTAGTGAGGTCGTGCGACGGGTCAAATGACAATGTGAGTGTAGAATATTCACCGACCCTGAGGAACCCATAGAAAGCTGTGAGAATAACGGTTTCCAACATTAAATCCGAGTGATTATCAAAACACCCTTGCCTTAACCGTGCGATTAACGTATGAACGAGTGAAGGGAAGATGTTTATCATTGCCTTGTGGATGCTCTCTCGTAATGCCGTTAAGGAGGAGCTGGATGGATGGGTTCCCCAGCAGAGAAAAGGTGGAGGGGTCAAGGCAGCGCATGTGGAATTGAACACCTTCAACAATACTTTTAGCCGCAGCCGTCTAGACTCAACACAATGAACTATGAATGCTGATAGAATTTAAATATTCACGGGCATGACGTTTATATTGAATGTGTAGCGTAGTGAAATGAGACCATGCAGAGTCGTAATAGTTTTATTGTAGCCTTGGCTAGACCGGCTCTCATGTATCGGGCGACGGGTGACAGGAGGGGCATCAGGGCTTCATTCAGTCCAGAACCGTCTGCCGAAAAGGAGCACAGACCAGGCCGGACGGGACCGCATCCGGGCATAGTCTGCAGAACTTCTGCAAATTCAAACCGAGACAACGAGTCAGCGATTTGATTGTCGAGGCCAGGGATGTGCACGGCGCGGAAAACGAAGTTCCCCTGCACGGACAGCCATGTGAGGCGGCGCATGAATTTATTAATGAACGGAACGTTCGAACGACCATTGTTGATGATAGTTACTGTGGCCTGGTCGCAGAAGAATAAAATACGTTTTCTAGACCACTGAGGTCCCCACAATATTGTAGCGACTACGATGGGATACAGCTCCATAAGCGCCATGGAGCTGGCTTGGTTAGGTTGTGAGGTCAGTTCAGTAGGCCAAACATTAGAAAACCAGTTAATGCCGAATATACCCCCAAAACCCACCGAGGGCGCAGCATCAGTAAACAGCCGGAGGGACACAGAAGAGTCATAGCAGTCGTTGTAGAAAAAAGAAACGCCGTTCCACCCGTCGCACAACTGGGACCAAAATCGGAGGTCCGAACGACAGTCCTCGTCCAAGCCGACCGGGTCCTGCAGCCGCACGACGGACCGGGCCAGCTCAAGCAGCCGTGAAACGAATGAGCGGCCCTGCGGAATGACGCGCATCGCGAAGTTCAGATGCCCGAGCAGGGAGAGCAGCTCCCGTTTTGTGATAACCGAACGCTCGCGCGCATCACGCTCCGAACCCGATCCAGCTTATCGAGGGGCAGAGAGGTTTGCATTTTAATGCTATCCAGGAGGATGCCGAGGAACTCGAGCTGCCTGAGCGGGCCGATGGTCTTTTCGTCGACAGAGGGACGCCCAGCCGGGAGAAAGTGCTACGCAGGGACGCGATACCGTGGCCCGGGTTGGCAGAGGGATAATCGACGAGCAGGAAATCGTCCAGCAGGTGGAGAACGAACGGCAGCCGGAAGTTATTCAACAGGATCCAGCATAATGCATCGGCGAGCGAATCGAAAATCTTGGGGCTGCTCCGACAGCCGAAAGACAGCGGAACTGAAAAATACATCAGGCTGCGCCACCGGACGCCGAACAAATGCCACTGCGACGGATGGAGGGGCATCACCTTGAACGCGTCTGTGATGTCCGCCTTAGATAGCCACGCACCCCTACTGGCAGTTGTAATGAGCTTAATTGCGTGATCGACCGACGCGTAGTGGAGGGAAAAAGAAGGTTGGGGTATCAGGCTGTTAACGCTGGGAACAACGTCGTCGTGAGGGGCAGAAAGGTCGATAACCGTTTTTTTCCTGAATATTTACAAGTCGCAACGCCGATCGGACTGAAGCGCGCGATAGGAAACGGCGACGAGCTGTACGGACCGACCATGAAGCCCTTCCTGACCTCCTTTTCTAGCAGCGCGTCCATCACCTTGGGCTCCCGAACAGCAGACAACAGGTTATTACATGCATGGGAAACATCAGGCTGCCAGGCTAACCCGGACAGAAAACCATGTACCAGTCCAGACAGTAAATAACCGATAAAACAACGGTTGGGATGCTTAGCTAACGCCCTCCCCAGCTCGGGGACGTCGATCGGTGTGGAAGGCTTTATTCCAATTTCGGCCGTTTCGGAGCAGCCTGCCCGGGACGAGCCCACTGCGGGCACACAGACTTTGGGTGCCCGTCCCCGCAGTAACTGCAACAATGCATGTATCGGCAATTAGTAAACTTACATACATTCTCATTGAAATTATTGTACAACGGCGTTACAGGCGGACGAGCCACTACCTGTGCCGATGCCTGCGGGCACGGACCTGGGGCACATCGAAGGGGCATGCGAATAGGACCCGCAAACTGCGCACGAGAGGGCCGGGCGGCTAGTAAAGTGCCTGCTAACGAGCGCTAAGTCCAGCACGGACCAGTCCAGGCGCTGGTTGAAACGCTGAATGAACATCGCCGCTTTCGATGAAAATGAACGATGGTATTCGGAAAACAGAGTCCCCCCATAGGTCATGCACAAATCGGCCAAAATGGAGAGATGGGTATCGAGCTCCGCCCGCCTAGCCGGGTACACCTCACACAAGACATCCCTATAAACACCAAAAGCAATGACGAACTCGGGGAACGTAAGGGACCGAGTCAACCGGGGGTCACTGTCCTTGAGAGTCACGGCCACATCCCCGCAATCGACCACCCGCCTGTCGACAGTCTCAGAAAAGAGAAGGATCTTCACTAAGTTAACGTCATTACCTGCGAGGATCTGGCTGCGCAGCAAGGGGGACATGGCGACAGCTGGAGGGAAGAACGGGACCCCCACAGCAATGAGAACAGCAGTTCCCAGCGATCTCGGGGGAAGAAAGACATCCGAGTCAGCCATGGGACCGGCACCCATCGAGGCGGCAGCCACAGGCAGTGGAGGCACGGGCGGGGCAGCAACGGCAGCAGCAGGAAGCGCGGGACGAGCCGCCGGCGACGGGCGGGATTCCATGGTCAGGATCGATGCAAGCGAGGACTGAACAGCCAACAGAGCAGACAGCACCAGCCGGACCCGGAGCCGGGCTAGCGGGAACAGCGGTCGGTGGCACCGGCGCGGACCCTCTCGACGGTGCAGCCGGAGCCTCCGAGGGGAACGCGGGAAAATCCTCCGGATCCTGGGAGTTCTTCCTTTCTGAGCAGCCTTCCTGGGCTTGGGGCTCCTCGACCGCGAACAAAAGCGCGAGCAGCTGCTCCCGGGTAGCACCCCCGGGAACGGAGACGCCATTCCGGAAAAGGACCTCCAGCACAGTGGTCAGAGGAAAGTCCTCCGCGCCGGGAAAAAGCGAAGGCCTGCCGGCCAGCCGACGGCTCTGGCAGACGCCTGCGGATGAACCCTCGGACGTGTCCACGTCCCAGAGGGACTCGATGTCGGAATCCGGCCGACCAACGACCCCGCCAAACGAACCACCCAAACCATGGACCGGAGAGGACATCGCGGGCAGGAAGGTAAGCAAAATGCACAAGCACGGAAACATACGCACAAAATAACCGAGCAGAGAACGAACGAAGGGCATAGGAGCAGCAGCAGCGAGCATGCAAATACACAACCAGCAGTAATGGCAAGAGCGAACAATTACATGTTTTGACAGCTTAAATACATGTGCTCTAGTGAGCTGAACCAATGCTATGACAGCTGACAGTCAGCTGGTGGATAGCGTCATTACGGGGTGTGACTGATTAACCTCTGCCGATTACCCCGGCCGTGACGTTCGTGACTCGCCTGAAGTTACGTCAGAGACTTCAGTCTCACAAACCCGTCATCGGAAGGAAAATACTGCTGTACATTTTCTAAAGCCATCTTTTAAAGGTTTAAATTATGGTCTGGGCAAATACAGTACATGAGTACACCCTCATGTTTTGTCACTGTCTCATCTTCCTCTTATACCTCACGCACGCTTCCTCACAGTTTTTTTTGTATTGTGGCAACCCAGGGGACAGGGAAGACCACACATACCAACATGGCAGAGACTCACGGAGCCAAGGGAAGCAAGTTGCAGAAAATAGCCAGAGTTTGTCTCTTTAATAAACTTAGTCTTACAAATGAAAATTTGTTAAGTTACAAATGAAAGATCTCAAACAAAATCCACACATGAGGCAGCATGCTTTCTGCCTCACCCCTCTTCTCCCAGGCTTCTTCTGGCCTGTGTTTTTGATGAGGGGAAGTAGTTGATTGCTGAGGCAGGTGTGGACAATCAGCCCAGGTAGTCATTAAGCTCTCTAACCTACAACCTGTGGGGTTCTGGGAACTGCAGTCCCACAGCTAGCGGCCACTTTGTGGCCATTTTGGGTTGTGAGAGCCCCGGATTGCCACAGTATTCTATCAAAATCCAATCATGTTTTTCATGTAAAACAAAGTGTGCTTACATACAGTAGTTCAACGGAACCAATTTCAACTAATATTACATCCACTCTCAATGTTCAACTTTCAGCAACACAGCTAAGATTAATTATTTCACTAATTACTGTAACAACAGCATGGCATGTATTTGGTTGTTCGCATTACATTAGTCATTTAGCTGAAACTTTTATCCAAAGTGAATTACATAATTGCATGTAACATAGGAAGTTTATGTACTACTATTCACCAGAACTCACAAGTGCATCTCCTTTCTAAACAAGTGACTAAGAGTAGAATCTAGTGCTTGAAGTAAAGTGCAAAAGTAAATAACTAAAAAACAATAGGTGCTTAAGAGGGACAATCCTGGTAGTACTTCTTGAAGAGGTGAGTTTTGAGCCTATGGCGAAATATGAGCAGTTCTGATGTCGGTGGGCAGTTCACTGTGTGGCCAGGACAGAAAAGAGCTGTGGCCATGTTACCCGAGCGCCTGGCACGAGACCATGCAGAGTTTCTGTCCTTAAACAGTGCTGGTAGCTCATGCGTAAACCAGGGCGAAACTCTGTCCTTAATACGAACCCTGTTAAGTGAAGCATATTTATCAACTGATGAATGAAATGAACCAACAAAAGAGTTGAACATCAGTAGTCTCCGCATTAAAGTGGATCTTCCAAGGTCATCTAGAAAGGCTTAAGCATCAAAGGATCTAAAATTCCTCCTCCTAATTGTGAGATCTCAATTTAGCCAAACGCATACTTCTCACACAAACTATGGGAGAAGTTGGTCACTTATACCCTGGTCAAAGACCCCACAGGCAGAAATCCTATCACATTTATTAGAGAAGATCAAATCAAAGAGAGTGGACAGTAAATAATTAGTAGGATTTGGCCTGGTGGGCTCAGTAACCATCTGAACTAGGCTAAGGTTCCCAGTAACTTCTTTAAAATAATTTGAGTTTACACTCCACAACTGATGCCTTCTATAAGATCTGGGACCCATATTTGCAATTTATTGGCCCTCAATTAGCTGACACATTAACAACAGGGTTCCTTAACAGAAGCGATACTGCTAATCCTGATTGATGAGGTCTTGATTATTCATTTTATTTTATTTATGTTTGTTTTCACTATTGTTGTTGTTGTGGTGGTTATTAATAGTGTTATTGTTTTCTTTTTGGTGTAACTGCTCGCCCGTCTAGAGACTATCTAGCACCAAACAAAATATGTGTATATAATGTTGTATGTTATGGTCCGATGTAGGTATTAGGAATTTCTATTTGTATCTATGTCCTGTGTTTTGCAACGTGTCTGAGCTGAGCTGTCTGTGTTTGTGTTGTATTTGTCATAAAATGTAAAAATCAATACAAAATATTATTGAAAAAAAATATAATTTGAGTTACTACTCAGCCAATCTAGATTAAAAATTACGCCTCATGGGGCGGCTGTGGCTCAGGAGGTAGAGCAGGTTGTCCAATGATAGGGTTGGTGGTTCAAATCCCGCCTCCTCCTGTCCACATGTCAAAGTGTCCTTAGGCAAGACACTGAATCCCAAATTGCTCCCAATGAGCGGGCTAGGACCTTGCATGGCTGCTGCCATGGCGTGCATTTTGCATTTTAATAAGATTGTAAAAATGAACGGACACACTCAAAGATATAAAAGAATTCCATTTTATTTTTCCTCTGACCTTGAAACAAAGTTTCTATTTGTTTCTGTTTATTTTTTAAGAAACACCCCGTGGCCTGGTTTATACAGAGGGTTTATATACAAATGTGGGGTTTGGTCATACAGGATCCTTGCATGCATTTCATTAGTTTTTTTGTACAAAAAAAGAATATGCCTGAATGTTCTCGGCAGTATAGTGTGGAACTGAATGCTCCAAACAGCATGTATGTAAGGAGTCAGCCAAGGACATGAGCCTCTGAGTAGCGGGCAGAGAGAGCCGTGGGGAACCACATGGACACTACTATGACACACACATGGCAATCACTAGTTAATCACCTATCAATTTGGTTTCATCATTATTACAAATGTATAAGGCTCATATGACATTTTGTGAGTTAAAGTATGTCTAACAGTTGTTATGCTCTCTGTGTTCTGAGAAAACTCCACGTTGTGTTGAGGATCCCAACCAAACACCTGCCACGTTAATGTTTTGATAGACACCAGAGAAACATGCAGTGTTGACAGTACTTCAGAGTGCCACAAGATCAGGCGTGGAAACATCAGATTCTCAGGAAAGGCAAGGAGACGGGGCGTTTCACGAGGGCCAGACTGATGCTGAGCCATAGGCTGGAGAGAGAACAATAAGGCAGTGAGCTCAAGGAAGGCAGCCATGCTGAATACAAACTGGCTTAACTTCCATGTCACTTCAACCAATTCAGCAACATACACATTTTTTTTATTTCTTCATAATTTCAGATCGCTTCCTGAACTGACTGGCTAATAGTAAGTAGCCTGGCTTGACAATGATACAAATGGAAACCAACTATAATTTCTGATTGTAAAGTGTGCGCGATATGGGAATATATTAAGGATGAACGTCCCAGAGACAACTCAGATTTCAGTACTGTACACAAGTGTTATTCTATACAATGTCAAGATGGGATGCATGTATATAGTTGCCCGTATGTTTTGATCAAATATGGCATTTGATTTGGTTCCCAAATTCTGGGGAAGAGTTTTATGGGCACCACCCTAAATCATTCAGATACCTTAGGCCAGGTCTGGGCTTGAATAAACTATTTGGAGCAGTCAGAGTACAGGGTGTTGGAATTATTAACAGAAAGTAGCTTTCATCACTGTCTGGAGTGCAATCAAGCTCCCATAACAGAATAATCCCATCTGTTTTAAGGAAGACAGAATGCATTCAAAATTGCAATATTTACTGACTGAAGTCAAATTGTTTTGGTTAGGATTAAACATTTCATTTAAAGCAGTGCAAGGAAATGTGCATATTACCTCCAGGGTGGTGAAATAAGAACTAAACATCCCTGTAACAGAACTTAATTGGCTATCAGGGCTGAAACACACAAACAAACAAACAAGATAAAACAAACTGAACACATAAATAGAAACAAATAAATAGATAAATAATTCCCTGATATAACATCTTAGTCTGTCTTCACCTCATTGCTTTAACCACAGTTTTTGACATTTTGCAGTTGTGAGTCAAACCTAAATACTAGGAAAATGTATAAACCTAAGTATTTCAACACTGAGAAAACATTTCTTAAATTGCATCAAATTGCTAAAAAGATACAAATTTCAGCAGTTTATGAGTACACTGTACAATGTTCCAACTGGCCAGCCCGTGTGCTTTTAACTACTATTCAAATAAACACAAGTGGTAACATCAAAGCTACATGAAGTCATAGTAGTCATGTGTCTAACAGTATGCATGTGAATGGGGCCCTGTTGCAGTGGGGCTCAGGGTTGGTGCTCCCTATCTGCTTTATAAGGGGGGCGGGGGGCACCTCTGGGCATCATTGATCTGCTGCAATACAACATCCATCCTGCTCATGGATACCATGCTTTTAGAAGTAAGCTCAGCAATCTATCCTGAATGGCACCGTTGTGGTGGCAGTTCAACTCCAATGCAGACTCTGTGAGAACTGTGTGTCAGGTTCAAATTTGGCTGTTCTCCATGATGAGGCAATGGAAATATAAGAATGACCCAACCTATACCTCTGGAATGTGAAACAGTGGATCAACGCATGATAACAGTTTAACACTCATATAAACACGACTCCAAATCCCCTCAGATAGCTACTTTCCTCTGAAGTGAACTAAAGAAGTGGACGAGGGCCTCTTGAGTTCTGTGATGGTGCTGGTGTCCCAGCATGCATTTCAGCTCTCCGAGTGAAAGAACAAGTCTTTAAAACAGCTATCACTTCACTACGAATGTCTTAAAACACGAAAGAGTTCAGGGCCTTGTGAAGTCAGTGTTAGCCTGGCATGGGCCAGAAAATATCAATATGGCCACACATTGTCCTCTTCTCTGACCCAGCCAAATTGCTCACCTCTCACAATGGTCCACACTGGGCATTGTGCAGGTCACACAGACCCGAGGCACAGTTACACAAGACACTCTACACATACATACAGCATGGCCTCCCGTGGGTATGATGGGACAGTCAACTGAACAGGAGGGGGGTCCCAGCTGACATCATATTAGAGTAGGAAGATTTTAGTGACGTCTCTTCTCTCCTGGCTCCGTCAGCTGGCAGTAGGGGCCAACGACCTCTGGGCCCTCGCTCCTAAGGGGTCTCTGGTCCCAGTGAGGGGGGCAGGACTGAGGGATGGTGGTGGGGTTGTGGTGTGTGTAGGGCTGGGGTCTGGTGGTGGGGTTGGGGTGTGGTGTGTGTAGGGCTGGGGTCTGGTGGTGGGGTTGGGATGTGGTATGTGTAGGCCTGTGGCCTGGTGGTGGGGTTGGGGTGTGGTATGTGTAGGCCTGTGGCCTGGTGGTGGGGTTGGGGTGTGGTATGTGTAGGCCTGTGGCCTGGTGGTGGGGTTGGGGTGTGGTGTGTGTAGGCCTGGGGCCTGGTGGTGGGGTTGGGGTGTGGTGTGTGTAGGCCTGTGGCCTGGTGGTGGGGTTGGGGTGGTGTGTGTAGGCCTGGGGCCTGGTGGTGGGGTTGGGGTGTGGTGTGTGTAGGCCTGTGGCCTGGTGGTGGGGTTGGGGTGGTGTGTGTAGGCCTGGGGCCTGGTGGTGGGGTTGGGGTGTGGTGTGTGTAGGGCTGTGGCCTGGTGGTGGGGTTGGGGTGTGGTATGTGTAGGCCTGTGGCCTGGTGGTGGGGTTGGGGTGTGGTGTGTGTAGGCCTGTGGCCTGGTGGTGGGGTTGGGGTGGTGTGTGTAGGCCTGGGGACTGGTGGTGGGGTTGGGGTGTGGTGTGTGTAGGGCTGGGGCCTGGTGGTGGGGTTGGGGTGTGGTGTGTGTAGGGCTGGGGACTGGTGGTGGGGTTGGGGTGTGGTGTGTGTAGGGCTGGGGCCTGGTGGTGGGGTTGGGGTGTGGTGTGTGTAGGGCTGGGGCCTGGTGGTGGGGTTGGGGTGGTGTGTGTAGGGCTGGGGCCTGGTGGTGGGGTTGGGGTGTGGTGTGTGTAGGCCTGTGGCCTGGTGGTGGGGTTGGGGTGGTGTGTGTAGGCCTGGGGACTGGTGGTGGGGTTGGGGTGTGGTGTGTGTAGGGCTGGGGCCTGGTGGTGGGGTTGGGGTGGTGTGTGTAGGGCTGGGGCCTGGTGGTGGGGTTGGGGTGTGGTGTGTGTAGGGCTGGGGCCTGGTGGTGGGGTTGGGGTGTGGTGTGTGTAGGGCTGGGGCCTGGTGGTGGGGTTGGGGTGTGGTGTGTGTAGGGCTGGGGCCTGGTGGTGGGGTTGGGGTGGTGTGTGTAGGGCTGGGGCCTGGTGGTGGGGTTGGGGTGTGGTGTGTGTAGGGCTGGGGGCAGGGGGGTCCTAGACAGCAGACAGCTGTGTGGGCTTGGAGGCCGGAAGGTCCAGCAGAGCCTGAACCGTCACACCGACCTTCACCAGTCCACGCTCCTCCAGGATGTGGTGGGGCAGACACAACTTGTCCTATTGGGTCGCGCACACACACACACACACACACACACACACACACACTGTAAACACACCCCTCTCTAAAAGCAGAGTCAGGAATCTCATACAGTATATACAGGTGTTTGTTCTTAAACTAATTGGTCAGGTCATCTGTATGTTTCTAGTGGAACAGAGACTAGTATAGCAAAACAAACTCTTGATATGTTTTATTTCTTTGTTGATCGTTTTTTTGTAATCCAATTTTTTGGGGGGGGCAAGAGCATCGATGCCAATATTGTAGTGATGTGTGGTGTTCAGCGCGTTTACCTGTGGGACCCCTAGTTTCTTACACGCGTCCAGGAAGTTCTCTACGTTCCTGCGACACTTGGCCATGCTGAGCTTTGGCTGAGGAATGAGGTGAACAGGCAGGGCTGAGAATTAACACCTGCCACCGGCCAAATGCAGGTACAATTTCCAATTGGCGACTAGATTTCGGAAGGCTGTATAGGCTGTAAAATGTATACTTGGCCGGTAGATTTTTTAATCTACAGTCCCCTTGGCAGGTGACTCACCGTGAGCCAAAAAGTTAATTTTCACCCCTGTTTAACAGGTTCACTGAGAAACGGCTGTGATAATCTGTATGCTGGACTATGTTCATACAGCCGAGATGGTTTTAACCTCTCCCTTATGTTGGGTCAATATGACTCCAATTGAGGGAACATCATTTAGAAGTCAGAAAGGTCAGGAAGTTTGAGTAGTGTCAGATTGTCCTCAGGAAAGGGGATAGGTTACTTACCACCGCGGGGGAGGGTACATGGATGCTGGCGACCGATCTAGGGCGTATATGATTGGCCAGATGGCAAAGAACAACGCCGTCCATCAGAGCTGCCCCGACGTCATCGGGCAGGAGCACCTTCAGTCTGGACTCCAGGTTCTGCGCAAGAATACACACACTCGTCATGCACCCGTTCAAGATTCTGCACAGGAGGACACACACTCGTCACGTACTGTCCTCCTTCATGTCAGTATGAGTCACAGTGAAACCGTTAACGGCCCCACAGTCCTCGCCTCCACAAACACACTCCTCCTCTCCCCCCGGGCCGCCGGCGTGCACCCGGGTGCTCCATGCGCCGTGACGCACGTCGGTCCGGTTCCTCCCCCTCCTGGGCCGCGTTCCCGCTCCTCTTCCCCGAGGACGGATCCAGAGCCGCCAAGTACCTCAGCGCGCGCACTTCGCTGCAGGTGGGAACAGCTGTAGCTAATTGGCGAATGACGCTTACAGCTGAGCACTGCACACCTGACTTCCTACAAGAGCCCTGGGCTGAGTTTCCCAGAGGCACGATGAACGTAGCGCTACGCTGAACGCCGTAGCTTACGATGAACGTAGCGCTACGATGAACGCCGTAGCTTACGATGAACGTAGCACTACGATGCCTCTGGGAAACTCAGCCCTGGACGGACCCTGACCCTCTCTTCCCAACTCTGACTACGAACCCTGGATTACGGACCACTGACTGACGCAGATCGCCTGACCCCGGCCTGGATTACCCTTTCTGATTATTGCTCTGCCCTGAACTGTACTGTAGGGCTGTAACAATTACACATTTTGCTTAACAATCAATTGTCTCTCACGTTGCACAATATGATTGATTTTTTTGGGGGGAGGTGGTGGACTAGGACCTGGTGGGAGGGTTGTAGGTGCCAGAAGGACTCTTGAGCAGTGGCGTTTAAACATACAGGGAACTACATTCTTGCTACTAGTGTGTTTATTTAACACTTCAACAAAGGCCAATAATGTGTGTGTGTGTGTTGGGCTGGGTTGGTCAGCCTGCTTCACAAGATCCCAGAATCTCCAGTGGGTATTAGTGAAAGGCTAATGACATGGCGTGTACAACTCACCAACAATCGCCATGTCACCCTTATCAGCGCCTACGCCCCAACTCTGGAAGCAGACCTCGAGAGCAAAGAAACATTCTATGCCTCCCTAAACTCCACCATAGATAGAACACCTCCCACTGACAAGCTCCTTCTCCTCAGGGATTTTAATGGTTGAGAGGGTAGGCTCTGACCGTGACCTGTGGACAGGAACCCTCGGCCGCCACGGCGTTGGTAAGCTCAATGATAATGGTCCTTGACTACATCATTACCCGCCAGAGGGACAGGAAGGAGGTGCTAATCTCCAGAGCCATTCGTGGAGCTGACTGCTGGACTGACCATCGGATGATCAGAACTAAATTTCAGATGGAAATGCAAGCCTGTGTTCGCATCGGAGGCCAGCAATCCCCCTCTTCGCGTGCGCGAGCAAGCGTGAGAGAAACCTGAGCAGAGAGCAGGGTTGAGTCCCGGCTCCCAGACCAGAGCCTCTGGTTTGGTTTAGTTACTTGCTAGCTACTGTACATTAGTTAGCTATCTTGCTTCTAGACGCTATCATACACACAAACAGCCACTGTCTGGAACTGCAGCCATTATGAAATGCTACACTCTAGTGCTCCGTCTAAACGTTAGCAAAAAATAAATTAAAAAAAAGTATGCATAATTGCGGTTCAACTAAATAATTGCGATTACGTCATGAAATGAAATTGAATAATGTAATAATTGCTACAGACCTAGTAGCCTCCATTAAAATACCCAGCAGGGCTTTTGCATTGTTCTCCGCCTCCTGTGTTGTGCGTATGGGTCCAGTTCCAAACCCAGTCTTAACAAAAACGCTGTGAACCACTAGCTTATTACTAGGTTACAGTTTTACATACTGAAGCAATAACTCACTCAAGGTGTGTGGTAATATTGGTAATTTACCACAGCAATATTGGCGATATACCGTATCACAACCCTGGAGTGAGCTTTTATACAATGGTTACATCATCGGGAAACATACATATAAATGGGATAATGGGATAAATACAGACTATTTCAGTGTCTTTTAGATTTTAGTGAACTCCGCCCTGAAAAGCAGTTCCTAAAACCATCATGTGGCTATGAAATTTCAAATGGTGATCAATAATATTCCCTGGATGAACAGCAATGACATCCAATTTAATGAAGCAATAACTCATGAGAAGGAGTGGTATATCGCCACGTACTGTATGTCGTGGTAAAATGTTGTGGTATGTTGTGAGTGAGAGAGGAGTGAGCGCTCTTATAATCGGTCCAGCAGATTGTGGGGCAGGTCAAAAATATAATATACTGTAGCACAAAATAGAAGGGACTCGCACACTGATATCAAAAAAGGAAGGTGGCAATAGAGTATACCACAACCTCTCATGAGTTATTGCTTCAGTAGGTTTCTTAGCAGCGAAGAAGTGAAAGTGGAGCTTAACTATCACCTTTTTCACCTGCTAAAATAGTTAGGGAGGGGTGTAAAGAAAAACAAATACAGAATTAACATGTGCCCCATCACTGATGTGTGGCCCCTTTCTGTTAATGAAGCAGTGGAAGCAACTATAATGTTAAACATTTAGGAGTCATCTGCAGCTTTATTCTGCAACATCAATATTAACTTTAACAGGAGCGCACAGGGAAAAATCCCATAATGCTCTGCGAACGTGACAGCGTTCACATTTTAAAACAATGGTGGACAAAAATATCTCCGGTGCCAGAGAAAACAAGTAGCTATCAGTACTCTAATGCCACTGACCCAAAACAATTTAGAAAGTTAAATTGAGCACAGCTGTTCATGGTGCCTCTTTTGCTGTTCATGAGCAGCTGGGTTCGACATTGTGCTAGTTTCACATCCCTCAACAGCCAAGCACAGCTGTGTCTAAGTAAATAAATACAGCTTCAGTTAGTTAGCTAGACACAGAAGCTAGTCAACTAGTGATCAGATCGCCTCTTGCCTCTGATAGCTTGGCTGGATGTATTAGAATATACAGTATAATAGGAGCCTCTAAATATTTCAAGATACCGTTTTGCTAGCCGGGCACAGAGAGCACGCGTGCTCATTACAAATTTGCTTCAGGTACTGGAGGTTACGTGTTCAGGACTGAGGATGCACTCAGACAGTGAATTCCAAGCAGGAGAGCATGGAGAAAAATATGAAGGCCCACTCACAGACACCCGGCCTATGGCCATATTGTCATGACAAACAGACAAACATGTAATAGTAGTTACATACATGACACATACATGACCTGATACACTATCACACACACAAACACAAACACATACGCACACAAACACGGTGGTTTTGTAATCGGTGGTTTTGTTGGGCTGCTCACCTGTCGCAGGACGGCGATCTGCTCCATCTCCTCTCGCAGGTGATCCATCTTCCTCCTCATGGTGAAGCTGGGATCGGTGGCAGCGTAGTCCTGGCGGCTGCCTCTGCTAAACGCTGCAAGAGCAGACACAACAAACGGCTAGAGCAGGGAGACCATGCACAATAGGAGACCACACTGCTGGAACATGCAGAAATCATATAGACCCTTTTACTGTTGGTAAACAATTAAGTGTGCGCGCGCATTTTGGCAACAAAAGAATGAACTACGGATGCGCAACACTCGTTACCACCAGGTGCATCAATCAAATGCATCGATTCTATTGACAGGTGTCATTACAGCGATGCGTGCGCAATTTTGAAACAGGATGATGACGTTGCACAGAAAAGGGTCTATGCAGTACAACAGAGACTACATATTATAGCTCTCCTTCAGTCTGGAGTCAGTCAGTCACAGGTATGCTTGTACAAGTGTTGCAGGCCTGTATCTCTCACTATGACCTCTTTCCCACAATGACCTCTCTCCCACCAGCTCTCTGGAGTGGAGTACTTCTGAACATCTTCAACCTGAGTCTGGAAAGAGTCCCAGAGTTGTGGGAAACATCCTGCTTGGTCTCGGTGCTCAGGAAAGGGCGTCCGAGTATCTGGATTGTCTACAGACCAGTGGCATTGACATCCCACATCATTAAGGCCCTGTGGATAGTATCAATGAGAGTTACTGGCCAGAGTGCCAGTAAAGCGCCCAGGATCATCAAAGACCCCTGCCACCCCGATCACAGCCTGTTTCAGCTGCTGCCATCTGGCAAATGGTATCTCTGCTTCAAGGCCCGGACCTGCTCACCTGTAAACTAGACTCATCGTGGGGAAAAAATGACGTGTTCACGATAAGTCTGGACTTTCGCCCGCCCAGAGCGATTTGAGTTTTCCCAGAAAATGGGGCACCAATAAGGGACTGCATTAAGCCGCCCAGAGTGATTTGAGCAGGTGGGAGTACTTGCCTTGACAGACGAACTCCTTAAGCCAATCAGCGTTATAAAACATAGATCAAACTTTTCCAAATCCAGTCGGAAGAATGGATTATCTTCCACACCCCCCAATAAATTCCATAGCATTTGAACGACATTTTAATCTCAATAGGTCTAGGCCTGGTTAAATAAAGTTTAACAAATGAAACGGCATTACAGAAGGTGACTGCTTGCTGTTACAATGGCCAAGGGAGGAACCACAAAGTACTGATAACAGGGGTGTGAATATTGATTGATTGTTTATCTTTCTGGAGAAAAAAATTATAATTTGTGATCGATTTGTGGTTTGTGCCAATGCATTATTATTAGATAATATAATTTGTGAATATATCCTGTGTCATATTATTGAATATAAACTGCATAAAATAAAGTCATAAGATAAAGCTCCTGTGCCATCCAATACTATTCCAGGGCAGTGAGATTAGTTAATGGGTTGCCAAATCCTCTTAAAATGGATATCCTGTATTCACCGTAAAGTGCACTTCAGTACATTTTTTATAGAAAAGTTGGAACACCTATGTGGGAACAGCATGGTCTCTTTTATCCTAACTCATCTACCCTAACCTAAATGTCACAATAACCTGTCAGAGGACATCTCAGTTTAGGCTAACACTCCTCCAGCACGTTCCCACAGGAAGAGGAGGTGGGGAGGTCACAGTCGACAATGGAGTGAGCCGAATTACTGCAGTTAGCTGGAACTCAGGGGCAAAGGTCAACTGAAGTGATGGTAAAAACATCCATCCTTAAAACAAGTGCCAAAGAGCTAGTGAGCGTACTGAGGGATACACACTGTTCAAACACCTCCAAGGTCAGTACCACGCCTCTTGCTTGCCTCGACTGAACACAAGCTGCAACAGGTCGCCTTTTCATGGAACCTCCTTGTTATATTCCATAGAAACCGAGATGCTTCAGGCCATGAGAGCAGGATGCAGCTTGACTTCATCATTGTGCTCTATTACTACTACTGTATCACTATGACAGCGTGATTGTTTACAGATCAACCTCACCTGATCTGGGCTTCAGGCCAAACACGGTCAGGGTTGTGCTGAAATCTGAGCCCCGTATCCCCTCCTGGAGACAAACAGCATTGAACAAGCAGTTCTGCATTACATTTACTGGTACTAAACATACAAAGGGTCATCAAGTTGATGTTTAGTTGAGTTCTTTCACTTTAACAGTCATTCTCACCTCACACTCCTCATTTCCACTGGAGTTCCTCCGAGCACTCTGGCACTTGTACTGGGAAAAGAGAAAATAATTAAGATCAAGATCAACATCAGCTTTATTGTTCCATGAATTAAAAAATTGGCTTGGGCTTTCAGCCATGCTGCTCCTGTAAAAAGATAAGCATTCCCATATAATACAGATAATACAAATCTGTTAGTATACAGTATAACATGGTGCTCGGAGGGCACAGACCTCCGCCCATGAATACATTTTGCGGCTCTGTACGCGCGCATGTGAGGGCGAGCAGGACATGGTTGGTATTGCTTCGGTCGTCAAGAGCTTTATGCCAATCCAAACCCCGAGTCTGACCTTCTCACATTGAGATATGACCATTTCAAAATAAAATCAAATCAAACTTTATTTGTATAGTGCATTTCATACACAGAGGCAAAACAATACACTTTACAAAGAGCAAAGGGGGGATGGACAGAGATCCTACCCCTACATTTTCCAGAGATATGGCTGTTTCAATCCTCCCCCATTGACAATGAATTGGGCGTCTGTGTTTGGGCGGCTCTGTGGCGCCCCCCTCGGGTCGCAGCTGGTGGGCAGAGGTGCGGGCACTCCGGGCTCTCCTCCTACACACCCTAGTCCAAAGCCTGTGTCTCTAGCACCCCCACACAGGGAGCTGGCTTCGTTCTAAGTTTTGTTTTCATCCGTGGATCTGGCCTGTGATTCGGATCCACTCCAAAATAAAAATGCATGACCCTCCCTCTGACAGAAATATATTTTTCTTCGACCCTCCCTGAATGATTAAGGGAAAAAAAAGATTGCCCCCCCCTCCCACCAAATATGCAATATTCATTTTAATATGATAGTTGTATATGATTCTTTATGTCTTCAATTATGTTAAGATCAATATTTTCTTTTATATCAGACATTTTGGTAGAAGAATGTTTCATACCTGACATGTTTCGACAGAGAAACTTCCGTCTTCTTCAGATGTGTCACACAGATGGAATTGTGTGACGCGTCTTTATCAGCTGATGGTATTAAGGAGGTGTGACCTTCCTGTCAATGACAGGTGGGCCACACCTCCTGCCGCCGGCCGCCCCCCCCAGGACAGCGCTCACAATTCCATCTGTGTGACACATCTGAAGAAGACGGAAGTTTCTCCGTCGAAACATGTCAGGTATGAAACATTCTTCTACCAAAATGTCTGATGTAAAATAAAATATTGATCTTATTTTAATATGATGTTAACCTACTCAAAATAAGAAGAAAGCAACTTGAACACAAAGTTAAAATCGAGTCATCCACATGGTTCCGCATGTCATCCACGTTGGTGTCTGTTCAAGAGTTGCTAAATGTACCGTGTCATCTATACTGGGTCACACAAAACTCAGAATTCCGAAAAGCTGAAGAAACCATTTTATTTTGATCGATAAACATTTGAATGACCCTCCCCTGGACTAAAATTAAAAAAGCATTACCCTCCCCTGTTTTCCTCCAGTGACCCCCTCCCATAAATTTTGATTGACCTTGACAATAATGTGTTACAGTATCTGTAGACATAGTTGACATCAGTACAAAGCATTCTGGGCTTTGTAGTAACCATTTTTAAGTAGTCTGAGTTGTCCTCATCTCTCACCATTCTTGGGCAACTGCTGATTTCAACTGGATTGGGTTTCCCCCCATGATTGTTCCAAGGAAAATGTAGAATTAGTCGCAAGGCCTATTTACGCCAATGTCACAATGTCTTAGCAGCAAGACAAAAGCTGTGTTCGGAATCGCTCCCTATTCACTAGTGCACTATATAGGGCGTCAGCCATTTTGTTTGTAGTATCCGAATTCTCCACGGAATTTTTGTTCCCTATATAGTCCACTATTTATTACCCATAATTCACCTTGATTTGCAGGGAACAGTGCATGTACCCTACATTTTCTCCGTTCCCTACTGTACAGTAGATAGTTCACTACATGGTGAACCCTATATAGGGAATAGGGAGTACGGGAACGAGGGAGCGATTCCGAACACAGGTAAAGGATTTGTGGCTCAGGAGTTGACAGGGGACGCGCCCGGGGGCCAACCAATGCCAGGGACGGACAGCGTTGGAGATCTGTTCTTCTGCATGTTTTTCGTATTGGGTTCTTTCTGGGGGAAACCCTTGCGAACACGGGGAGAACAGTTCTCCAACCTTCTTGCTGTGAGGCAACAGTACTAGGTACTGTGCCACCATGCCACAAGTGAGCGATTTTTGGGGGTCAGTGTCTTGCTCAAGGACACTTTGGCACACTCGGGAAGCTGGGATCGAACCGGGGACCTTGCAATCCCCAGGCAGCTGCTCTAACTCCTGAGCTACGTGAGTGAGCCGCCCCACTTCATTTATGCTGTACCAGCGCTGGAGAAAGGTCTGGCTGGACTCATTACCATTCGGGAATAGGAGGAAATAAAACGCTATATAACGCATAACCAGTGGGCAAACATGCAAGGGTGTCCCTATTAGACAGAAAATGTTGTAAACATATTACATATAAATTCTCCATATGAATCGGCGCCACTGATTGGGCAGTAATAAACGAATGACAGGGCTTATTCCCAAAACCTACTGTACATCCGTTGACTCAGACTACACCTCGTCTGATGCTGCGTTCCTATTGGCTGGGAAGTGGTGGGCTGGGAGGTGGGAGTGACGAAGAACGACGTCACCTCCGAGGTAAAAAAGATGGACGTTAGCTAGCTTTGCTTGCCAAAACAGTCGATAACACACTATGCGGTATTTTTGTGTACAAAAAAGGTAGAGAACATGTCCTCAGGTGAGAACAGTTGGGGAATACTGTGTGTACCACTGATTTAAGGAGACACAATTTAGACTGAAATGCTAATAAAACAGTATCACTAAAGTTTTACTTTAGTTACACAGGGAGCAGCCCTCTTGCTCCCGACTTCCAGAGCTAACTGGGGATCGGGTCGAGTGGCAAGAGTACAGGAGTGGGGAGAGGTATTCCCGTTAAAACTCAGTGTAGTATTGCGTAAATAATGACTTCCTGGGCCAAATGGAACCAGGCATGACATCCTGGCCTTGAACTTCCTGGTCCCAGCTGCCCTGCTCCTGGGACTTCTGCGCCTGTTGTGTCTTTGTGTTGTACTGAAGGTTTCTTCACCCCCTGTCTGCCCTGTTCCCTGTGTCGTCACTCCTCATCTCCCCCCGCCATGGTCCCAGTTCCCTCACTACTGCCCTCTAGTCCCTCTCCAGCCCCTCTAGTTCTCTCTAGTCCCTCTAGTTCTCTCTAGCCCCTCTAGTTCTCTTTACAACATGAATATGGAAAAAGTTATGAGGTGCAGAAATTCGTGTTCATTCTTCAGTAGCCTACTTACTACATACTAAATACTTTTGTATTCATCACAAACAAGAATCACAGGCAGTAATGTAGTGAACCTATGACCACAAAATGAAATGATTTCAAGTTGAACAGAAATGTTTTGAGGGTAACACAGAGGCCTGAGATAATGTAAAGGGAATTTGACTCAGCCCAAAATTAATTTTAGGACTACAAGAAAAACATAACGTACTGTAAAATTGAAACGTAAAATAAAAAGTCCCAAACCCACGATAGGAATAAATATGTTTTGCCGTCAACGTAACGTGATGTCTGTCACAAATGCTGTCCCATTCCTTTTTATACCATTTCGAGCCCTTGCAGCCTCTCACACTCAACCACTTTACCAAGTGACGTCAATAAGTCTATGAGAGTTCAGGGCTTGAGGGTTTAGTGGGGACATCAGCACTGGGTCTGTGAGGGTTCAGGGCGTGAGGGTTTAGGGGGGGACAGTGGGACTGAACCTATGAGGGTTCAGGGCTTGAGGGTTTAGGGGGGACAGTGGGACTGAACCTATGAGGGTTCAGGGCTTGAGGGTTTAGGGGGGACAGTGGGACTGAACCTATGAGGGTTCAGGGCGTGAGGGTTTAGGGGGGACAGTGGGACTGAACCTATGAGGGTTCAGAGCTTGAGGGTTTAGGGGGGACAGTGGGACTGAACCTATGAGGGTTCAGGGCTTGAGGGTTTAGGGGGGACAGTGGGACTGAACCTATGAGGGTTTAGGGGGGACAGTGGGACTGGGCCCATGTGGATTAAAGCCTCAGTGCCCCTTCTTCTTCGTCTGTCTCAAGCGTCTGCTCTTGGGTCCGACCCTTGCTGCTTTGCACGCAGCAATCTTGAAAAATATGTTGTGACCTACTTTCAGACTCAACGTGTTAACATGACAGGAATTCAGAGAGGGTCAGCGCGTTCAGCATGGGCCGAGCTGTACCTTTAGGTAATCCTTCCTCAGATACTTGCTCCTCCTCCGTTCCTCGTTCTGGTTGAGCACGGGCGGGACCTCGGGCCACTTCGGCTCCGTGTCTGGCTCCGACTTCAGGCTGCCATCGAAGGAGCAGGACAAGGAGGGCTGCAGAGCAAGGTTGCTATAGTTAACGAAAACTAACAAAAAAACGAAAACTAGGTGTGAAAAAAAAATTTAGTTAACTGAAATAAAAATAAAAACTAGGCTTTACAAAAACATGATAACTAACTAAAACTGTATTATGCATTTACAAAACTAACTAAAATAAACTACAATTACAGAGAAAATGTCTTTAGTTTTAGTCTTTTTCACTTCATACATAAGCCTAGAATTTTGGGTGGATAAGAAATCTATCCACCATTTTTTTTTGCCTTGCCCCGTGCGCCAGATGGTTTGTTTTGCACGGAGTGAAACAATGTGAGCTCGTGAGATCAGGATAGTCTCATGAGGCTAGCGCAGAACTAATATTACTGAATATACTAATATTGAAACTAATAAAAACTACTGTAAACTAAAACTAAGCATTTTCAAAAAATAAAAACTAAACTAGCAAACCTGCTTTAAAAAAAATAATTGAAACTAAACTGAAATTGAAAACAAAAAGTTAAAATGATATTCAAATAAAAACTAATGAATAAAGCAAAACTATTACAACCTTGCTGCAGAGACACCCCATTGAAAGTCAATATACCGTAAACGTGCCATGAAGCTATAGTCACAGCAGCAGAACAGATATCACTGTGTAACAGACAAACCCCATCTGGTTGCATGGTTACAGTATCCTACAATGTGTGACCAGCAAAACAAACATTCACTTAAGTAGAAAAAACTAAATGAATTAGGCTGTGTCCACTGGAGAGCTGTATGTAGCTGAACATCGCCAAGCTTACAGCTGCGTAGAGCGCACTAGAGCTGGAGTTTAGAGCTGGCTAGGCTACCGATGTTTTACAGCTACGTTAGCAATGAGTGTTGTGTTTTTGCCGACTACAGATTAACTAGCCAAGTTAAGATAGCAAGCTATTGTTAGCTAGTGCTAACGTTTGCTGTTTCTGCGGTTTTGCCAAAAACTGACCGTCCTCGCCGTCAGAAAAGTATTTTACAGCCTGCGCTCTAGCCCAAAAAGTTAAACTTGGGTCGACTGCTGTCATATGAAATATGCTTTATAAATAAAGGTTTACTTACCTACTTACTTACTTACTTACTTACTTACTTACTTACTTACTAAACAATGAGAAAACAGCGCCAGCTCTAAAACACAGCTTGCCGGTGGACACGCGCCCTTAGGAACACATTGGAGAGCTCAGGTGATGATGGGGTGAGTAAACAAACATATGAGTGTAATGGATGACCTCTGACCTCAGAGAAAGCTGTGTCTTCGTCTGTAAAGTCAGGGTCCTTTCCACAGACATGGAGAGAGAACAACATGACAACTGAAACGTGGCACGGACAAACGATACTGACGGATGAATGAAATGAAGAGTGATCACAGTACAGCACAACGACAGTCTCCCTGTACCTGTCCGCTCAGAAGGGCTGCCCCACTGCTGCCTTCATCCAGAGAAGCACTGAGAGAGAGAGAGAGAGAGAGAGAGAGAGAGAGACAACATCGCCTTTAAATGTTTGACTGTTGACGTTTCCAGGGACTGAAACCTTTCAAAGCAGGGTGACCGAGTAGGGGATCCGGGATGTGGCCAGGAGCCATCAGGGAGAGTCAGCAGTGGGGGGAGGCCAACCACCAACAACTCCTAACTCACTTTTAGAAGTGAGATGGGATGGGATCTATAACCTTGACCCAGACTTGGTTTTAAAATACGTTTTGGACGATCCGATCACAAGTGGACAGCGAGACACATCGTCGTTTACACCTGTCTATCATGCGTCTCCAAATGTGTCCAGCTGACCACTTGTGTTCGTATGTAGTAACCATAGTAACTCACTCCTGCCTGTGTGCGTGTCGCACAGCTGTTCCAAATAAGTAAACCAAATCAATAATCATTCGGTTTGACTTTGAGCAGATTGAAAAAAGGCAGAGCTGGTTGATGCTGCCAGGGAAAGGGATGTCTGGGGCCCCCTGCTGGAACTGCTGCCTCCGCGACCCGACCCCGGATAAGCAGATGAAGATGGATGGATGGATGGAGATTGAAAAAAGTGTGCATGAAAGCAACCAAAGAACTAATGAGCATAGTAGGACAATTCCAACTGTTTCGATTGATAAGACAAGTCATTTGCAACTTGTAAAAGAGCGTAGGATAAGGTGAAAAAGGAGAAAAATTATCCTGCATTGATGACGTGTTTTCCTGTTACGTCTTCGTCGGGGACGCATCAGGACGCAT